>NW_022103915.1:27576618-27582544 GCF_000313985.2 Echinops telfairi
GCTTTACACAATTGATGTATGTATGGATTGTGATGAGTTGTATGAGCCCCTAATAAAATGATTTTTTTAAAAAAAGAAAGAAATACAACCCCAGTGACCCTTAGAAGCGTGAAACTTGGTCTCCCATACTTGGGCCATGTTATCAGGAGGGACCAATCTCAGCAGGGAGGGGACATCCTGCTTAGCAGAGGGTCAGTGTAAAAATAAGGAAGACCTCCAAGGAGACCGATTGATAGGTCCAGTGACTGCCACAGTAACGGCGGGGAGGCTGGGGAAGGCCCGGGCAGGTCTGGTTCCATAGTGCTCAGGATCACCGAGGCAAGGCCAACTCAACACCACCCAAACGCAATGCCCACTGTCCCCTTCTCACTCACAGCCATCGAGTCAATGCCGACTCATAGTGACCTGCCCCTGTGGGTTCCTGAGACAGTAACTGTTTACGGGAATAGAAAGTCCAGTCTGTCTCCCCAGGCACCGTGGGTGGTTTCAAACTGCCGACCATGCAGACCATAGCCCAACACATACCCACTGCACCACCAGGGCTCCTTGTCCTGTTCTGGACTGCAGACGTCTTCTAGTCGGAGTCAGCCTGATAGTCAAAGCACCTAGCATATCTAGTGCTCCATAAATATTGGTGAGTGAACCAATGGAGGCCAGGTCAGATTTTTCTCTAGCCTCTGCCTGACAGGGAGACTTGGGGGCTTCCCATTGACCCTGAGAAGCTGAAACACCTCCCAGAAGCGGCTGCAGTTCTCTCAAGGGTCTGAGGAAGCTTCTTCAGCCCTGAAACGTCGAGAGCTGTGGGTGGAGAGACTCCATGAAAATGTTGGGATAATAATGATTAATATAAGCAGATAAATACCCAGTGTGGCCGGCCAGACTGGGAAGCCATCCATTAGATCTGTCATTCATTAGAGGTGGGGGAGGGGGTAGTCCAATCAAACCTTCTCGGCTTAAGCAAACCTTCTATAAATTGTGGGCTGCAGGCTCTGACGTTTGATAAATTATTCTTCATAATCCACAGTTGGCTGTCATAAATCTCATCTTTCAACTTTACCCATCTTAATAACTCTGCCAGCCTTGCAGGGTGACATGCCTGTGTCAGTACCTGCCACAGAGATCTCTGGGGTAGAAGGGACCAGAGATCCTAGACACTAAGCAGCAATAGGTGATCGGGTCACAGGGGCCCCAGCAGCCACAGAACTTCCAGGAAAGCAAGAACTCACACCCCATGCCAGTGATAAGGGATAAGAAGTGGGGCCCACGTCTCAGCCAAGTGAGCTCTCCACCTGCCTCACGGTGGCCCACAAGACTCCTCCTGCACGTCGAGCCTGGGTGGGTGTGGCTTCTCTCTGAGGTCAGATGGAGCAAGATTACTGTCCCTTCCAGGGAAAAGAACGTATTTACAAAGGGCAGCCGTTTGTTCCTCCAGTAAAGCTTACTGAGTAGCTCGTCCTACAGGAGGGAGAGGTAGCCACCAAGGACTCTCGGACAGTGAGAGTCTCATCAGGTATGGTGACTGCCTTCTGGGGTCACTACTGGAACTTAAAGTCCAGTGGGGGAGGCAGGAATTAATCAAGTCCGAACACATGCAGGTCCAACGGCCCTCTCGGCTCAGTGCTACAAAAGGAGAGGGGCAGTCCTGTGAGAGCCTCGGCAGGGAGGTGACCAAAGGCCTACGGTCTGAAGGCTGAGCAGCCAGTTAATGAGCAGAAAGAGGAAGGAAGAAGCTTCAGGCTGAATGAGCAGCACATGGAAGTGATACGAGAGGAGAAGGCTCAGAGATAAGAGATAACCAAACCTTCTATTTGGGGGAGGAGGGAGCTTCAAAAAAAAGCTCATGGAAAAAAAGAACCGAAAGATAATGGAATTTTCCCATGATTTTATGGAAGCCTTCGTACTCTGAGGACAGAGGGAACAAGTGCACATTCCAGCCTTATGGAAGACTCCTTCCCAAGCTGACCTGCTGACACAGCCCCTCGGTGCTGGGAACCGTTCTGAGCTGGTCACCACTCTGTGCTGGCACCCAAGACGCCAACCATGGCGCCTCCTGCCCCCCTCAGCCCCACCCCACTTAATCAATCAGGGACTCCTTCCCACTTGGTCTCCAACATAGGCCACCCACTCCTCTGTACCTCCCCCCACCCTTGCCCAAGCCACCCTCCCCTCTTGCCTGGAGGTCTACAAAATGAACGGATTCCAATTCCCGGTGACCCGAGTGCCAGGGGGATTTCCACGGGGATTTCAGGGGGTGAGTTTTCAGAAGCAGATAACCAGGTTTGGTTTCAGGGTGCTTCTGGGTGAACTAGACCCGTCAAAGCAGGTGAATGTTGTAAGAGTCTGGTCTCCAGCCATGTCAGTGCAGATGGACTGTTACCATGCCCTACAGAGATGCTGTCAATCTCCCGAACGGGCCCTGCACACTGCGCCCCCGCACCCCTACCAGCCTCCTCTTCCAGTATCTCCCTCTCCCTCCCTGCCACTATCCAGCCCCATCCTTCTTCCAGTCTCTAGACAGATGCTCGCTCCTCCCGCCCAGGGCCTTTGCACGCTCTCTTCTCCCCACTCTCCCCCTCCCCTCTCAGCGGGGACATACTTGCTCTAAGGTAGGCCCTTGCGCACGTACTCAGGCCACACTAGACTTTCCTTCCGTGGCATACATCACCACTGCCGTTCTGTTCATTCCTGTGAATACTTGTATAGCACCTGTCATTCCCCCATAGATGCATCAGACGCACCCTGACGCAGGTTCATTCACCCTCACGACTCCCGGGCAGTGCAACAGAAGTTCAACAAGCAGCTGCTGAATCCGCAACGGAGGGAACAAGTGATTGGTGACACTCTGTCAAGGAGAAAAGCTGCCAAGAGTCCAAACCCAGAGTAGCCCTGGGCTTGGGACCGAGCATCAGCCAGGTCACCCATGTGTGCTCACCCAGCCCCAGGCTACTGTAGAGGCCAGACAGCCTGTACTCATTTCCTCTCGCTGTCGTAACAAAACACCACAAACAGGGGGGCTGCAAGTAACAGGGATCCTTTCCCTGACAGAGCCAGGCGTCTGACATCAAGGTGTCGCAGGGCCATGCTCCCTTGAAAGGGTCTAGGGAAGAATCCTTCCTGTTTTCCAACTTCTGGTGGTGACCAGCACCCTGGGGCCTTCTTGACATGTACTTGGGTCACTCATGCTCTGCTCTGCCCGGACCTGGGTTCTCCCCTGGATGTCTTAGAGTCCTAGGTGGCTGTATTTCTCTGTCCAAATGTCTCTCTTCTGGTAAAGACACCAGTTCTGTTGGATTAAGGGCCCACCTTAATCTGAACCCAATAACATTTCAAAGACCCTATTTCCACCCAAGGTCAGTGTCCTAGGTTTCGGGTGCATGTGAGTATTGGGGGAATCCTATCCAACCCAGCGCACGGCCCCAGTCCTAGGAAGGATGGTCCTCCTGCCCCTGGCCAAGGGTAAGGCAGCTTTGGGGGTGTCATCTCCAGTGATGAGACCCTCCCGTGCCTGCACCACCTTAGTTAGCTCAGGCCACTCCTCCACGGCCCCAAATGCACACTCCAAGACTTCCCGCCAGTCCATCTATCGCACACAAGTCTGGCCTCTGCCGGAAAGCCCTCCTCCACCCCTCTCTGCAACCCTAACACCTAAAATAGTAGTCCAAATCCCAGAGGACGTCTCCGATCCAGCCTTGGCCTCGTACTGTCTAGCGCGCATTCTGAACCTCAACTAGAAGCTCCTCCGAGGTGTCAGAGTTGTTGCCATGGGTCAACAGAGCAAGCCGAGTGACACACGCAGTCCAGAGTCTCCTCCTCCGCCTCGCTCGCCTCCCTGTGCTCCGAGGGAAGAGGCATGCTCTCAGAGTACGGCTCTCGGAAGGTTCTGCTCTCAACTCAGCTGTGTGACTATGGGGCTACCCCTTCGCCTCTTCCAGATCTGACGTCTTTACTGTAAATGCAGGAGATGGAGCACTTGATGGCCTTTCTTTCTAATTCTAGGACTCTGCAGCTCAGACCTTTATCCTGCCCATTCCTAATTGTGTTCTAGTCCAATGCTAGCAAATATCTATACAGTACAAGCATGTGCATGTACACACGTGCGCGCACGCACACATGACTTAGCTGGGCTCTAGTGTCCCTTATTTAGGAAAACACTCATCCAACTGCTGGAGGAAGGAAGCAGTTGCCAGCAAGTAAAGCAGACTCCCTTCCCTAATGTGGGTGGGCCTCCATCAGGTGAGAGCCGTAAGATCAAACAGGGACTTTCCTTGGCTGTGTTCTGCCGGCAGACTATAAATCGGCATTTACCAGGCCACTCTTATGCTTCTTCTCTTCAGGCTGATGGGTTTGGGGACCCAAGGCCTCAGTCCCTAGTCTGTTGCCTAACCGGGAGGTCTTGGACCTGCCAGTTACCCACAGTCATGTGAGACAATTCCTTGAAATAAATAAATGAATGGATGGATGGGTGGTGGGTGGTTGGATGGATGGATAGATCGATGAATCAATCTATCTCACTGGTTCTGTTTCTCTAGGGAATGCCAAGTCATTCTTGACCTAGAGGAAGCTTGCCTTCCCTGGTTTTACGCACGCACTCACTCACTCGCTCAAGTCTGGTTCTCCACCTGAAGTCAGTCTGGCCTTGCCTGCTCACACACACCTCTCCAGTACGAGTGGTTTCCTTGTAAAAGAGACACAGGGACCCAGAGGACATGGAGTCACCACAGCTTCCCAAAGTGGCCCAGGCAAAGCCACTGAGGGGGTCCTCTTGAAGCAGGCCTCCCAGTCACTGGGAGCTGGGTCTGGGAGCAGGCTTGTCCCTGGAACTCCATGAATAAAGAAACAGGCACAGCTGGCCTAGTCATAATCAGCATAAAAAATGGATTAGCCCTTTCCAGATTAAACATTATTGTTTCAACAATGAACATAAGTCAGCTAGATGGGAACGCTCACCCCCCTCTGCCACCAGGGAGCAGCACCAGGCAGAAAGCAAATGGGGAGAGGTGGTCTGGAACAGCAGGTAGGGAGGAGCAGCCCAGGTCTAAAGAGGGACATGGGACATCAGAGTGTTCCACACCCCCTGCTGAGAGGGACTGACTGTCCCCAGCACCAGCTCAGGGGGTGAGAACAGGGGGGCAGCACTTTGCCACAGGTGACAGGCAGAAGAGCCCAACACCACTTCACCTCCCGCTTCTTAAAAGTGCCATCTCTCCACCCTATTGTTGTTGGAGCAACCTGGGTGAGTGGTCAGCCCAGGGCTGCAGGCCAGGCGCTGCCCCCTGTCACGTGGGAAGAATAGTGTGGCCCTCAGGGGCAGAGTGGCAGCTGGCCCAGCCCTGCCTTGATCGCAGCCCCTGTGTTGCTCAGCCAGTGCCCCTGAAGGAGGGTGGGGGTGTCCTTGAGTCAAACTGCCCTCAGGTTAGTTCCCAGCTGTGTGATCCTGAGTAAATCACTTAACATCTCTGAATCTGTTTCTGCCTCTGGGGGAAAAAATTAGGGAGCTTGCTGAATTGTTGTAGGGGCTAAGTGAGACCATGTCTTTGTAAACACCTGAATCTCGGGAAGAGTGGAGCCTCTGGCATCCGACGGATGGACTCGGATTCGACTTCTTGCTAGCTAGGCGACTGTGTGGCAAGCTGCTTCACCTCACAGGGCCGCAGCACTCTCCTCTGGAAAGCTGGAGTAGTGGGACCTATCCAAGTGGCAGAATGATTGCAAGGATTCACAGTTGACCCGGACCCCAGCCAGCCAGCGTGAGCCTCCTGTGGCGGCTCACGTGCCATGCGGTCAGCTCCGACTCCCAGCAGCCTTTCCCGTGAACAGCACAAACATCGCCGGTCCTGGGCCACTTCCTGGATGGTCATGACGTGTGTCCTGGGCCACTTCCTGGATGGTCATGACGTGTGTCCTGGGCCACTTCCTGGATGGTCAT
>NW_022103915.1:27582644-27602479 GCF_000313985.2 Echinops telfairi
CCACTTCCTGGATGGTCATGACGTGTGTCCTGGGCCACTTCCTGGATGGTCATGACGTGTGTCCTGGGCCACTTCCTGGATGGTCATGACGTGTGCACCCGCTTTTTGGCAGTTGTGTCAATTCGTCTCGTGGATGATGTCCCTCTTTTTCACTGGCCCTCTACTCACACGCCATGATGTCCCTGTCCAGGGATGGGTCTTTCCTGATGGCGTGTCCAGGGGAAGCAAGCCAATGTCTCATAGTCCCATGGACTACATCATAAGAACCAAACAAACAGAATCAACACAACACGATCATCCACTAACATGATGTCAACCGCTGCCAGCCGCCCCCACCCGCCCCATCCTTTCTGCCCTTCTCTGGCTACGCTTCTACTCACCCCAGGCCAGCTCTACCCTGGGGTCAGACGTCTTCTTACAGACCCCACCTCCCTGGCCACGGGGACTGGTCTAAGAATGGACACTGGCCTGAAGCTAAGGCCATCAGAGCCCCAGTTCGGAATTGGATCGGTTGAAAGTGCAGCGGGGGAAGGACAGCGCTGGGTGAGGGTCAAGGTGGGAGGAGGTGAGGCTGAGAGCTGCCGGGACCAGTGTCCATATCATGAAGGGAACAGACTGTGGGCATAACAAGAGGAAAAGGGCAGAGAGAAGAAGCCTCTTGGCAGGGCAGCCCAAAGGCCCAGCTCTACCGAAACCCTACCTAAAATGGGGTTTCATGAAATAAGACATTCACCTTTCAGCTCGTTCAATTTGGGGTTTTGTCCCTCAAACCCCAAAAGACCTGATGCGCCCACCCAACCAAAGACCACAGGCCGGCTGCTCTGTTCCCTGGGCACCAGATGAGCTGGCCACAGCACTGCCCAGCATGTCTTCTCCCTCGTACGCTGCCCAAGTGGGCATGGCCTGGCACCTCCCGTCAGTAACTGCACTCTCCCTCCACCGGCCACCTCCAGCCCACCTTCTCCAGGAGCCCTCCTCTGAACTTCCAATGCCGCAGCCCGCAGCTGAGTGCGCCACGGTTCTCTCTGATTCCCTTTGTGTGTGGTTGTGTGCTCCGCTTGGGGAGGGCGGGGTGGCAGCTCGGATGTACTCCCAACCCCCAGAGCAGTGGCACAGAGCTGAGGGCCTATCAGTCGCTCAACAAATCTGTCTTTTCTGAATGAGCAAAGCAGCAAGTGGCAGGTCCCAAGCTCCCTGCGGCCGGTGAGGCAGGGCCATCGTGAGCTCAGGCTCTTAATCTGGAGGAAATGTGTATGATGCCGCCCACCCACCCGCTGGGCTTGGACCCCACCTGCCTGCTGTGTCTCAGAAATAGGCACGTACCTTGAGCTTGTTCTCTGGATTGAAGGCCAACTGTTGTGTCGATAGAATGCCACCATGCCACTCTCACTTGGGAGGGGTGACAGAAGGGCATAAAGAACCCTGGAGAATACTATCCCTGCCAGGGATGAGCTTATGAAAACATGGCTACCTCAAAGTCAACAGGAAACCACAGATCCCCCAAAGGGTGAACCCAACTCGAGGCCATTTGGGCTTCTTAGAAGCAAGCCCAGCCTCGTTCCAGGCTCCGTGGGTCATACTCCCTCAGAGAACAGGGCCGTGCAGGAGCAGCACTGGGAGCACCTGGAGTCGGGAGACCTGGGGTCTCTAGGTCCTGTTTCTATCATCGACTAACTGCCCCACTCTGGGCGGGTTCCTTCCGCTCTCCGCGCCTGTTTCCTCACTTGTGAAAGGAAAGGGAGTGGACGAGACAGTTTCTATACTGGCCCAACCCACGCCGAGTGACCACGCTCCTGGGTGGCATCTGTTGAAAGCGTGGTCGCCAAACAAAAAGAGCCAGTTTTGCCAAACTCCAGGAAGAGCCAGGCGCCAGGCGAAGTGCTGGGTGCAGCAGGGTTCCAGCCTTCCAGTATCCTCCCATCTTCTCAGTGCCTGCACACAGTACCCACAGCTGCCATCCACCCAGGACGGTCCATGCGCCAGACACTGCTTTTCCATGGGTTGTACCTCTCAATCCTTGCCCACCCCTTCAAATGAGAGCTCTGTGGTCATCTCATGTCTGCAGATGAGGGCTAACTTACCTAAGACGATACAGCTACAATAGGGTAGTGTTTGGGATTCGAACAAGACTCACCATCACAGCCCGTCTGTCACAGCACCTCAGAAAGGATCCTTGGGTCTTCCAGGACACTACACTGGATCCCTTGCCCTTTACCCACATTTTAGGTGCTGTCGTCACTGCCAGCTGCCTTCAAGTTGGCCCCTGACTGGCAGAACAAAACACCGCCCAGTCTATGCCCTTCCCATGATGGGCTGTGCACCAGCCACTGGAACCCAAGGGTTTTCACTGGTTGCTCCTGGGCAGTGGATCGTTAAGCCTTGGTTTCTGGTCTACCTCAGTCTGGAAGCTCTGCTGAAACCTCTTCAGCATCACAACATCAAACCTCTACTAGCAGACAGGTGAGGGCCATGCATGAGCTGAGCCCAGGAACTGAACCCACATCTGCCGCATGAAAGGTGAGACTCCTACCACTAACCCACCAATGCCTCCTATTGCTTAGACATCACAAATCACAGTCATCATCGCATACAGCCCCCACAAGAATGCCCCCAGGAAGCAGCAGAACCAAGAACCAAGAACAGAGGTGGGGGTCGCCATAAGGACAGCAGACCCATAGTATCCCAGGGGGCTTAGCAGGGGTGTCTTGGGCCTGGTGCAGTCTCAGCTCATAGAGCATCCACTCCTGAGCACCTTTGCTGAGCAGGAGAAGGCCATCCAAGGACGGAAACCAAGGTTCAGGGGAGGTCAGTTCAGCCAGGCAGGGTGGCCAGTGATGGCCTCATGAAGTCACGTGCACACTGGAAGCAGTTCTGCAGTTCAGTTTGACAATGTTTACGCATCCCCGTCAGGAACAAAGGCCCGATAGGGGATCAAGACGGTCAAGAAGGCAACTAACGGCGAAGACGACAGGCAGCCATGAGCCTCAAGGGGCAAAGGCAAGGAAGCACGTAACCCAGAGCGGCACTAAACACACAGAGCGGCACTAAACACACACCGAACCCGCTGTCGTCGGGCCACCCGGACTCATGGTGACGCTAGACAACAGCGAAGAGGTCCCCCTAGGCTTTCGAAGGCCGTCATCTCTATGGGCAAAGAAGCCTGGTAGCACTGTGGGTTAAACTGTGTGGGGCTGCTAGCCACACTGTCACGAGTTCACAAGGACCAGCACTCTTCATGAGGAAGATGAGGCTATCTGGTCCCAGAGAGTCTCGATCTCAGAAACCCCTGCACAGAGCCAGCATGAGTCAGAACAGACTCAGTAGCACCGGAGGTTTGGTTGTTTTGTACTGTTGGTGGGTTGTAGTGGGGTTTGGGGTTGCTGTTTTTTGGGGGGGGTTGTCAATCTTCATGGAAGCAGACTGCTACACCTTTCAGCTGGTGGGGTCAAGCCCCAACTGTGGGCAGCAGCCGAGCCCTTCACTGCTCACACCAGGACCCTGCGGAGCGCTCGTCAGCCCACTCCCTGCCACGGCGCTGATGCTCCAATCGCACTGCCCCTGTGTGTTCCGAGACAGTCACTCTTTCCAAGTGTGGAAACCTCATCTTTGTCCAAAGGGGCAGCTGGTAGCTTCAAACTGCTGACCCTGCAGTACACAACCCAACTTGTAACTCACTGCGCCAGAGCTCTCACAGGGGACAGGAAATAACCCGACTGGAGGGCTTGCGAACACCAAGGGCAGGAAGCTCACCAGAAATTATGCCTCGGAGATCCATCTGAAAAGTATGGTTCATGACCACACCTGTCCCATGGGGTTTGAATGATAAGTGAGGTGAACTAAATAAATAAATCTTGAAAACCTGGTAACCGTGCAAGATATGCGCATATTGCCGCCATTGGCAATGTTGCTGCTGTTCTACGGTCACCATCAGAGCTAACAGGATGAGAAAGAGTCCAACGAGTCAAAGGGGCCTGAGCAGGCCTGGAAGGAGCCGCCAGGGCAGCACTGTTTGAGAACGGCATTTACCCCCCCCACTCCCCCACCCCACGCAGCGAGCGCAGCGGCTGTGGGAAGAACAGGGGGGCTGCCGCTGGGGGGCTGGCTATGGGTCTCCGGTCCACGCGCAGAAGGGAGCCCATCTCTGTGCGATTCACCCAGACTATGAAATAACCGGGCTGAAGGTGCCTCCGGAGCCTGTGTCCCTGGGTGGGACGGAGGCAGGCAGCGGCCAGGGGGCTCAGCACTGCAGACTGGCAGAGGAGCCTGGCCACCGGCCCGCCCCGCCCCCGGGGACTAATGAATGGGAGCCCATCGGTCCTGCTGACATGATTGCTTCCCGCCATCCATCTCCCACTCCTTCAATTACCATTGCGCGGCCGAATCTCTCTCATCAGTGATGACAATCTCCTTGTGATGGCCAGCATTATTGGGGGGAATAGTTTTTCTTCTTCATTATGTTTTTAATATAAATGTACTTTTTATGGAGAGCTGCTGGGAAGGGAGAATGAGGCCAAGCCCCGGGGGTGGGGAGAGGAGGGCGGTCTCTTACTGTCGCCTGCCATTGCTCCTCCCCTCCCCCACCGCACCCCCTCCCCAATTACTTAAGGGCCTCCAGAGCCTTCTGGTCATTCCCAGAACAGTCCCTCCTCTGTGTCCTCAAGGACCTGGTGGGGGTGGGGGTGCGGAAGCAGCAACCAGAGGGACAGGGTGGGAAATCAGAAGTTGGGCTTCTGAGGGGAGGCCCTGAAAGACAGGATCTCCCACCTTCCTCTCTCTCAGATTCCCTTCTCTGAGGGAAGCCAGCCCCGGGTCAGGAGGACTCTCAAGCAGCCCTATATAGGGAGGGCCATGTGCTCAGGAACCCCAAGGTCGGCCACCAAGAGCCAATGTCAATGTGCCAGCACCCGTTGGAACCAACCAATCCTCTAGTTTCAATCAGGCTTTCAGATCACTGTGGGCCCCCAACACCCAGAGGGCACCCTCGTGAGATCACCTACCGGAACCATTCCCAAACTTCCACTGAGATTCGGTGAGCTAGTAAGTGCTTATGGTTGTTTAAAGGCAAAAACAGACACATAAATACATGTGAGTACATTTAAAATCCTAAGGAGGAGGAAGAGGCAGGGCCTGCGTTGGAGACACAGCGGTCTCAGAGAGCAAGCAGCGCTGCCTTAGGGGCAGGCCCGATTCCTGCCAGCCCCCTGGGCAGGAGAGGCTCTGCTGGGCCCTTCTGCCCAAATCTGCCCTCTCCGGGGAGCTATTCTCATCCGGAACACACCCCCACCACCACCTCAGCTCCACCAGGATGCAAGTCAAGCTGCCATCTTGCTGGGGAAGAAGCCTGGAGCAGTGGTCCCGAGTCCAACACAGCCACCGTCCCCATGACCCTGGGTACCTCCATCTTCCACACTCAGTCGCCAAGTCAGCTCTGGGGACCAGAGCCCAAGGGTGAGAGGCCCCAGCTCCAAGGAGCTGCACCTGAAGGGCCTCGGGGACCCTGCCATCATTGGCACTGGCCTGCTGAGCAGCCAGCAGCCCTCCGAGGGGCAGGCAGGGGCGCTCGACGAGTCTAGAGGAAGGCGGTCATGGCAGCCCAAGAGCTTTCCAACTGTGGGCGGGAGAAATCCAATTGGATGGACACTGGGCAGGGGGTTCCAGGGAGGGGAGGAGAAAAGACGTTTCTTCTCAAAAGCGTATCGGGGACAGAGAGCTGTGGCAGGTGCCGGAAGGCCTGGCTAAAAACCAGGCCCTGCCATTTACTAGTCTCTCTGAACTTTGTTGTTATCTTTTGCCCCTGTGTTAATTCTGACTCATGACGACCCCAAGGGAGAGACTAGAACTGCCCCTACCATCTTTACCAAGACAGACTTTCTCCCTTGTGGCTGCTGGGTGGGTCTGAATTGCCAACCCTTCAGCCAGCAGCTGAGCTGACCCACCGTACCACCTGCGCTCCAGAGGCCCCTGCAGATGTACAGCACCCAGAAATAATATCTCCCGGCCAGAGGCTCAGTGCCGGGCATGTTCTCAGGGCCCCACGTTCATTAACTCACTTAATCCTCACGGCCGCCTGAAGTAGCAGTTACTGTTAAAAACCTTCATTTCAAGGATGAGGGAGCGGAGAGACAGAGAGGATAAGGCACGGGCCCAAGGTCACATGCGAATAGACCAAAGAAGCCATTGGGCTCCTGCCCACCCACCTGGAGCTCCAGTATTGCGGGGAAGCAGGACAAAGGAACGAGGGTGTCGGCCCGGCCCTCAGAAAGGCCCCACCGAGGAGAACCGAATGAAGGCCCGGCAGAGCCATGCAGGCTGGAGGAAGGAACGCTCAGAAGAGTCACCCTGTCTTCCTTCTAAGTTCTCACAGGCCAGCAGAAGAGTCTCCACAGTGTACGGGCCACCGTCTATCCATACCGCCCCTTTTTCAGGCTCCGCAGCTCCCCGACAAGGCTCTGCTCCACAACCAACGCTATCTACCAGAGACCCTGGGCACACAGCCCCTGAGCTACGGCTCCCCTCTCTGCCGTAGCTCCTGCTGCTCCTCCTACCCAGAATGTCTCCGGGGAGTCACCTCCACCAGGCCTCACAACCAGTCACGTCCTCACTGGAAGAGCGACTGTGTTCTGAACCTTCCTTGTAAGCCTCGAGCACAAGACCCAACATGTCACCCTCCACTGACATCAGCGAGTTCTAACCAGGCAACCAGGTGTGTGTTCTCCCACTTGATGCTCGGGGGAGCCTGCCTCTTCTCCTCTGAACTCTCTGGGAAGTTGAAGGCCGACGGCCCAGGAAGCACCTACCCTAGAGTACCCAACTCTTCTCCTGGGCACTGTGGGAAATGGGAAGTCTTCTCCTTGCTGACTTTGGACATCAAGAGGAAAGTCCCCTCACCAGAAAGGGAAACCACGATTGGTAACAAAGAGAGCCATTTAGTGAGGTCAGTGCTCAGTGAGATCAACGGACACAAGTGCCACAAGGATGGACCCGAAGACACCGGGGACCAAGATGCCGGCACAGGATCAAGCACTGGTGCGTTCTGTTCTCCACCGGGTCGCCATGACCCGGAGCCAGATGAACGGCAAGTCACTAACAAACAAAGGGGGAGTTATAAAATAAGGTCAAGTCTAAGTCCCCACCTCACAGTACATAAGAGTGCACAAGACAGACCTCACTACCCTGCACAATGTAAGAACAACATGTAGCCAAAGCTTCCCTGGGCTGTATCTCAAGAGTGTCCTTTGGTGTGTCATACATATATCAGAGCTTAAAACAACCACACCTGATGCGAGTCTACTCAGAACAACAAACAAAGCCAGTTATCTCTTGAAATACGCTGTCATGAGATCTGATGGGTCTACAGGGCGTGTCCGTAGAGGGTTGGGAACGTGGGTGAGTGTGTCCGCGACCAAAGGTGGCCCAGCATCTCTGCTGAAGTCCCACTGTCAGTCCATCACCTAGAGCTTCTGCCCCCTGTCCCACGTTACTAAGAATGCCCAGCTATTGGGGAGACTTCTTTCAACAACCCCACCCAATCAATAGACAGGAAGCTTCAGAACATTCATGGAAAAATGGCCTCATCTCTGAACCCCACTGCTCTGAAATCTTTAAAAAGCCCCATCGCGTCTGTCTCTTTGTACATCCTTTCTCTGCTCAGGTCTGAGAGGAAAGAATTCTCCTCATTTCTGATTTTAGAATGTTCTCTCACCCAGTGCACTGATCACCATCTCCACCCCACCCCCTCACATATCACCTTCTGGAACACACATGAACTGTCACCACCCCCACTGTCTCCCCAACCTGTTCCTGGGGCCAAAAACCTCATCCATTCACCCAGATGTGCCTGCTGCGTCCCCACCACGGCCAGGCCTTGGTCAGACTCTGCCTTTGGTGGGGGCCCGCATTGCTCCTCCCCACCCACTCTTCCCTGGGTTATTCTGAACCTGGGGCTCATCCATACCACGGCACAACAGCGAGCTCCTGTCTGCTCGGTCCTGGCCCATGTTCTCCTCTCCCTCTGGCTGCCAGAGCTTTCTAAAGGCGGCCTCCGCACCAGCTGTGGAAGCTCAGCCCTTCGATCCATTGACTGGAAGACAACACTCTAGTTATCGATGGATTCCCCACGCACCCTCCTTATCCCTCCTCCATCCCACCACCTTGGAGGGTCGAAGTCAGATGCGATCCCCCTTCGGGAAGCCTCCTCCCACCGAAATATGAGGGAGCTTCAGAGACTGACTGGGAAAATCCTGTTATCCTTCAACTCCGTTTTCCCACAAACTTTTTGGAGCCTCCTTGCAGAGCCTATCTGCCTCTCTTGCTTCCCCCAAACCCTCCTCTAAGCAATGTGCTACCTCATGACCACAGACCACAGAGCCGGAAGAGGTCTGCTCCGTCCTTGCCTCACCACAGTGCCCTTCGTGGTGCCTTTTCCACCATTTCCAGCTGAAGACGCTGAGAAAGCACGACTGAAAGGATGAAGGAAGAGGTACTCAACCACAGAAGCATGGACTGCCGGGCCTGGAAGGGGCCTCACGATTGGCAGCTCAGATGAGGATGGTGTAAGGATGGGATCAGTGGATAGAATGGTGCCTGGTCCTTAAGAACAGACCTAAGAGCTCATGGGAGCCAGATTGGTCAACAGTCTCATGGCTTTGGGGCCATGTCTGCTCCATTGAGGATGCAGAGACACCACTCAAGTTCCTTCCAAAACATGGACCATGCAGGGGAGTAGAAAGAACCACCTCATTAGAGCTCCTCTTTGCAGGGATGTCCAGGTCTTGCACACCCCTCTTGACTCTCAAGCTCAGGCACCATCTGCTGGCCATGGCCAGCACTGCACTTGGTTCCGCAGTCCCCGGGGGCAGGCAGAGAACCCAGGCCAAAACCTTCCTCAATCTATTGGAGGAGACCACATCGGGCTCAGTAGAAATGACCCTCTCTCCTGAAGACTGGGCTCCTGACTACTTCCCAGAATCAGTCCCCCAAAACTTAAACCTACCATTCACACCAAGAGAAAGCGGGAGAGTCAGTTTCCTTCTGGTAATACTGAGAAACTACCAAGACAGGCACATTCAAATACACTCTGAAAACTGCTTTCCAGAAGATTCTCCACCCAGCTGAAGCTGTGCTATGTGAAGGAGAGGTACTGGCCCGGCCATCAAGAGGTCTGAAGTCGCATCCTGTCCTGCGAGCCCCAGCACAGGCCCTATTGGGCCCATCTCAGGGGAGGACGGTGCCTGCCCTCCCTTCCCCTGTCCTCTACGCTGATGGACGCGCTGCTGTCCAGTGCTGGGTTTGAGCCAGAGCCAAGGGCAAAGCACAGCCTCTCGGGCGCTGCAGTCTCCAACTTAGCCTGCACCCCGCTCTGGGGACACCCTCGGGGAGAGCCCCCTAAGCCTGGGCATGGGGTGGGTCTAGGACAGGGGTAGAGAACCTTTTTTCTGTCAAAGGCTATCTGGATATTTATAACAATATTTGTGGGCCACATACAACTATCAACTTAACGACTGGCCTGGTGTATTTGCCAGACATTCTGTGAACGCACCCTAATACAACGACTGCAACAGCTTCTCTTGGGTAAGGCGTGCGACGTGCGCTGATATGGATGACTTCGAGGGCTTCTATAGCCCTCAGGCCATACGTTCACTCGGGATGGTGGGGAGCCCGGCATAGCAGTCCCACTCCAGTACATTCTGGGGGTGGGAGCTACTCCCCTAGAAGTGCCATGGGAGGGGCTGGGGGAGGAGGAAGGCACACGGTGAGTGACTTTCTTCCGCCCTTACGCCCCCACGCTCACCCACCCCCCTTCCCACCAGCCCCTGTCCCCTCCCTCCACCCACAGGCTGAGAAAGTGTGTCACCAGGGAACAAATGCTGTCTTCCCAGGAGGGAGGAGGAGGAGGCCGGGGAGGAGGGAGGCTGCCTCTGTGCCTGCGGGGGCAGGGGGAAGAAACCAGAGGTTACGGAGCTCCCAGCCCCCTCGGCACCATGACCGACACCAGCCCCCGAGAGCACGAGGCATGTGGGGGGCCAGGAGCCACAAGCCACATTGGGGCCCGCATGGCAGAGGGGTGGAGAAGAGACCCCCAGACACAGGCCACATCTCCCAACCCTGCAGCCCACCGTGCAGAAGGGAACTTTCTCTCACTTCGCCCAGCTTGGAGGGAGCCGCTGGCCTGCTCTTGGCTGCCCACCACCCTACACGTCCCTCGACAGACAAGTTAGTGCCAAGGGTTAAGCTCCTGCTGCTCCTCCACCCCACTGAGCGCACATGCCAGCACTTCACACTGTTATTACAGTGATTTCTTTAGTTTTAATTGGGGGGTGAATCTCGTGCTGCTGGAAGGAGGGGCCGATAGTCTTGCCAATCGCATCCCCTGGGCCTGGGGCCCCTCCAACCTACTGGCTGTGGCCCGGGCCCTGCCTCCAGCCCTCCATCAGAGGGCTCTGCTCAATCCCTCCCCATTTGGCAGCAGTGCTCTCTGGAGATAGGGCTGCAGAGCTGTCACCTCTATGAGATCCAGTTGACGAGGCCTCTCTCCAGGCCAGGCCCTCACTGCGGACTGAGCATCTGTGGCTCTGGGAGGGGCAGCTGTTGCCAGCTCTACACTGAGGGGCCAACAGCCTAAGCCAGAGCTGTGTGGACCAGTGACACCACAGCAGCAGGTTGTTGTCCAACCTCTCCCACCCCCGCCCCCCAACAGCTCTTCGCCTCACTAAGCTGTCACTCATCCATCCATGGCTTCCTAATCCCACAAGGGTATCTGTCTACTCCATGCCAGACACTGCTCTGAGCACCTGTGGACACAAGGGGACAGGATAACTATGGTCATCCTCCCCAAACCACTGCTGTCTTGCAGCAGGACTGCCATACATAGCTAACCATGTCACAAGCTGTACAAGTGGGTGGGAGTGACATTCTGCAGCACCCAAAGGAGGGATGGGATTGGTCTAGGAAGAATCAGTTACGTTTTCACAGAAGAGGCAGGTTGGGCCAGGATACCCAGCATTTAGCACAGTGCCTGACTTTCGATGGATGGATGGATGGATGGATGGATGGATGGATGGATGGATGGACAGATAGGTGGAACGATGAGTGGATGGGCAGACAGGTAACAGGGTGGGTGGGTGGGTGGGTGGGTAAGTGGATGAGTGGATGGATGAGTAGATGGATGCACAAACATCTTTGAAGCACAAGGACTCATTTGATGGAGAAAAACAGGAAGACATTGTGAGCAGAGGGCAGTCTGTGGGCAAGGCCCCAGGACTCGTGCACCACGAGTCCAAGACAAGCAGCACAGTGGAATGAGAGCCACCAGCAGGGAACAGCTCCAAGCACACCAGCCATGACGTTGGCCTATTTGCTCCAGGCCAGGCACTGCACTGAGCACCTTCTGCTTATTGTCTCTCGAGATCCTCACAGCAGTCCCGTGAGGAAGCACCAGGGTTGCTCCCATGTTACAGGCACGGGGAGTCCAGAGGAGACATCGTCTCTGCAAGGACACACAGCTCGGGAGGGCACAGAGGAACTCAAGCTGGTCTGGTCTGGCTCCAGCGCCCAAGCTCAAGGTTCCTTGCCACTCTGTCCTCCACATTCTATTCAAGGGTGCTCACCCTACAGGCCATCAGCTCAGACAAGGTTGGACTGAAAGGTCATCTTGCAGAAAGACCCAAAGGATTTTCTAAGAACAGAATTTCAAAGACGGTGAGAGGGGAGGGGAAGGATTTTTTGTAGAGGCCCCTGGAGTACCCTCAAATTAGACCACAGCATTTGTAGGCCGAGGCCTGGCCCATATCTCCTACAGCCAAAGAAACAAACTCCCAACTCGCTGTCACAGTCATAGCAACCCTCCTGCACAGGGTAGAACTGCCGTGTGAGTCCCTGAGACTAACCATTCATTGGCACGGAAAGCCGGCTCACTCCTGGGGCTGCTAGTGGTTTCAGGCTGCGGCCCAAAACGTCTCCAAAATGGGCCAGCAAGGGTCCAGGCTGCGGTGACCTGCTGGGGCACCACACCTCCTGCAGGACACTGGCAAGGATTCAAAGGAGGGCAGCCGGGGCTGCCGTACAGAAGGGCCTCCGCCCCTTTCGCTGGCCCTCCAGGGGCTGGAGCGAGGATCAGAAAATCAAGGCCTGAGGAGGTCAGTGTTCCTCCTTGTGAGGCAGCACGGACGATCCCAGCAGCCTGACAACACCGGGGGTCCCGGGGCCTCCTGTCACTGGCGGTGAGGCTGGAGGCTGTTCCAGAACAGACAATTCACTAGACAGTGAGCACAGTTCGTCCGCAGAATCTCACTGCCGTGCACTAGAACTGCTTCCTGATGGTGCTTGGGGCCTTTTACCTTAATACCCTCCATCCTTTGTCTGCAAACGGGGCTCCCTGCATATGTTTGGTGCCAACATTTACAGAGACAGGGTAGGGACCAGCACCGCATTTGGTATGCAGCCGACTCTCAACACTTGAGAAACACTAGGTTGTTTTAATTGCAGGGAAGAAAAAAAAGAGTCAACAATTGCAAACAGTCCAACCAATATCCTTTACTGAGGGCCACCCAGCTTCCTCCTGGCCTCTGGGATCTCAGCCCTGAAAGGGGCGGTGAAATGTGGTTCAGCGTCAGGGGTGTGTCACAAGCAGTATGGAGCAGGAGAGAGACCCCCTCCAGGCCTTTTCAGAAGCACACTGTCCTGTCCCAAGGTCCCCCCACCCCACCCACTTCTCCCAGCAGAGGCAAGTACCTCCTTGCCAAGGTCCTCTCGGATGACCTGGCGGACCTCCTGCATGCTGCTCTGCGGGGCCTGGCTGTGCAGCACCTTCAGCGTGCTGGTGTACTCCGTGGGCAGCAGGTAGTCCAGAGCCCCCAGGTGCTGGCCCACCTTGATGAAGGTGCCTCGATTGGCGCAGCAGAGCTCACAGAGGCGCCGGGCCGAGCGGAGGTGGACCTGCAGGGAGACAGAGCAGGGCCACATGGTGTGAGTGCAGGCTACCCCAGACATGACTCCCTGCCCTGCCCCTCAGATCACCACCCGATTGGTTACTCCGCGGTGCTCAGAACACACACATGTACATGCATGCACCATGCATGCAGACACAGGCACACTTTCCCATTCCCCATTGGTACCCAGGGAAGGCAACTCCAACCTCGCACTGAGGCCCGCCTTCCCAGAAGGCACCTACACTGCCATCTCCTCCTCTCCATCAAAATGTGCCTGGGCAGGGCTCCACTTGCTCAGCGCTTTCGAGGATTTAACATCTGCTCCACTGGTGATCCATTCGGGGTACCCTGAGGCACACCTATAACATGTGATGCCTGCCGCCCAACCGTCAGACACACCATAAGCCTTCATGTTTGCTTGAGGCTAGACAATTCAACAAACGGGCACACGAACGTTCTTTCTTTTCATGCTCGCTGCAGCCCCGGGAAGCAGGTGCTGGAATCTTTAGAGATGAGAAATTCCGTTGTTGGGCTTAAAAGAAAATCTACAAACACTACAGTGACAGTCTCAGAAACCCACAGGGGCAGCTCTACCCTGTCCCGTAAGGTCACCGTGAGTCAGCATTAACTTGGTGGCAGTGCAGTTTGGAGTCTGGTCTTTGGGCTGTGGGGATGGGATGCAGGAGGCCAGGGCTCTTTTAACATATTCACCAGAATAGTCTTATGTGTATGTGTGTGTGGGGGTGGGGGTGGTGTCTGACATATGGGGTAGGCAGCTGGCAGGCTGTTGAGGGCAGAGTAGCCTTAACTTGTTCCTGGATGTCCACCTGTCCTTTCCATAGTTGGCAGGTGGTCCCCATCGGCCCCAGGCTGCACATCTTTGGTCATCACTCTGCCTAGCTGAGGGTTTGGAACTATTGGGGTCCTGCCTTCCAGGGGTTACCGCCTCGCAGGCAAACAGGGCAGTGGGCACACACAGAAGACAGAACCCTTGGGGAACAGAGTCCCCTTGCCCTGGGCTGAACACCCAAGACAGGCATACACTCTGATAAGTGCCTATGAAGGATGCCAACCTAATGAAGCTATGTTTCAGGCAATGAGACCATGTGAACAGCTGAGCGCAATTGGTGCAAAGATGGTAGGCATGTTCAGAGATCCTATATAATCGGTGGCCAAGTGACCCACCCAGGACACCGTCACCTTAGGAATGACCATGAGAAGAGAGCTGCAGCCCAGGATCCCTCCTCCCAGCAGCTGGCAGAGCGGAGGCCCCAGACTCCTCATGTCCTCCGGGATCAGACTGCTCCTGGCCTCTGCCAGACATCGCTGCCATCACCACCCACTCCAGCCCATTCTTGGGGAGCCCTATGTACACTTGACCCCTATGTACACAGACCCTTGGATTTGACACCTGGCCCAAGCGAGCCCACTGAGTCTCTTTTCTGGCAGGAAGATGCAGTAGGGACGAAATTCATCCTGAGAATTAGGTGCATGCCCCCCACAGAGCCGTGGTGGCACAGTGGTTACATGCTGGTCTGCTAACCATGAGGTCAGCAGTTCAAAACCACCAGCCTCTCCTCAGGACAAAGGTGGGACTTTCTCCTCCCCTTAAGAGTTACCAGCTGGGAAACCCACAGGGGCAGTTCACCCAGCCTCTAGAGTTGCCATGAGTCATCAAGGACCCAGTGGAAGTGCCTTTGGGTTTCTTAATGCGTACCCACGGTGCCCTGCTGATATACGGCGGCAGCGGGTTACACATACGGCCACTAACTGCAAGGTCGGCAGTTTGGAATCGCCAGCTGCTCCATGCAAGTAAGATCAGACTTTCAAGAATGACAGCCTCTGAGCCCCACAGGGGCAATTCTGCCCTGTCCTATAGTCACGATTGAGTCGGAATCATCTCAATGACGGTCAGTGAGAGAGTGAGTAACAGAGGCGTGCTCCCTGGAGTTCCGAGCTGGTACCAAGAATTAATATGCTAGGCTACTGACGAAAAAGATGGAGGTGTGAACTCATCGAGAGGTCCCTAGGAAGAGAGTTCTGGCAGTCTACCTCCAAACCCTCAGCCACTGACGCCTTTTGGAACTCAGTCCTACTCTGGCCACACAGGCCCCATGAGCATGAGTCATCCTGATAGCAACGGGCTTCTCTGTCCACTTTTCTGCATACTCCTAGACCAGTGGTTCTCAAACTTCCTCATGCCGCGACCCTTTCACACAGTTCCTCATGTTGTGGTGACCCCCAACCATAACATTATTTTTGTTGCTACTTCATAACTGTCATTTTATTATAGTTATGTGTTCCGATGGCCTTAGGCAACCCTGGTGAAAGGGTCATTCAACCCCCAAACGGGTCACGACCCATAGGTTGAGAACCACTGTCCTAGGTGAATCCATGGTTGGTGGGAGGGAATTCTCTTCGCGAAGGATGTGCAATGGGACTGAGCTGGCCAGTGTCGGGTGTGGAAGGCACGTGGGCTGAGAGAGGGTCGATGGCGAGGCTGGCCCGAGCCATGCTCGAGCCATGGTTATGAGGAAGTGAGAGAAGGCAGGGCGGACCCGGTCGCTGATGGAGTGGTGCATGTCTGTGAGAGACAAAGGTTCAGGTCCCGAGCTGAGCACCTTTTCAGAGCACATATCACTGTCCCCCAACTCCAACCCCACAGAGGTGGGCATGTGCTCACCAGCAGCGAACAGTGAGACAGAAAGGCATCCACCACGCGCGAGGCCTGAGAGGCTGGTGGGCTCAGAGCCCAGCTCCTGCAGAGAGGATCCCTGCCCCCAGCTGCCCAGCCGAGGAGGAAGGGCATTCCATCCACTGCAGAACTCTTCTGCGGTCCAGCTGGGGAGCTGACCCTCACAACACCAAAAAGAAACAGAGGCGGCAGGAACTCCCCACACTTTGTCCACCCCTCCAGGAAACACCCCAACTACCAGGCATTCCCTGGACATTTCCTACACAGCCGGAGTTCAGGGGGGCACAAATGGTGAATGTGCTCAACTGCGGTTAAGTTGGAGGCCACCCAGAGGTGCCGTGGAAGGGAAACCTGGAGCTCTATGTGCAAAAGTCAATTCCTGGTTGTGAAGGGAGCACAGCTCTCCTCAGACACACTTGGGGTCACCGTGAGCTGGAGCTGGCCCAATGGAAACTGGTTGTGTATTGTGCTGCTAGCTCTCACGGGGACTGCGGAAGAAGTAGTGCCTGCCCTGGACCATCTGGGGAGACACAGTGCAGCCACTCAGAAAACAGGGAACACGCAACACGGCGGGCCTCTGAAAGGGCGGGCTAAGACCTAAGACCACCGGAACACATAACTATAACTATAATAAAATGACAGTTATAATAACATAACTATAATAAAATGACAGTTATAAAGTAACAATGGCGGGCCTCTAAAAGGGCGGGCTGGCAGACACAACCCAGAGGGTCAGGATGAGAGAGAGGCTTGGTTCCCAGGAATGGGAAGCAGTGTGGGGCAGTGAGGAATGTACTTTCTGCCAGCTCCAAATCGACCCTTCTTCGCCCAGCTTTGTGATACGAGAGCTGGGCCCTGTATTTCTGCTCTGCCGGCATGCTGGACCCTGTCCACAAGGGCTCTGCAGGCAGCGGCAGGAGGAGGGAAGGCATATCTCTTGCTGACTCTGGGGTGCGTTTGCAGCACAGGTGACAGCAGACCTGTATGTGAGAGGCTTCACCTGATCAAGAGCCCTTACAGAGCATCTGGGCCCCCACCAACCACTAAGCTGGTGGGCACCTCCAATCGTCAGCTCTGGGACCACCCAAGAGGTTGCTCTGACAGAGCAGAGCATTTCTGGGTCGTCCCCTCCCCTCCAGCAAGCTTCTTTGCTAGCTCACAGCTTCCTCCTACAAACTAGCACAGCCTCCATCCTCTATCCAGGTTCTCCATCCCCCAGCTGGCCGCTGTGGCACACCAGTTCCAGCCCACATCCTCCCACAGATCTTTCCGCCACCTGGCAAGCTGCTCCTCAGGACCTGCCTGGGCTCATGCTTCTACCACGCTTCTTCCCCTGCTTCCTGCCAAGGCGGCGGGTCTCTGGGCAGCCCTGCCTGCACCTGCAGGTCTGACGCCCAGCCTCAGGGCTGGGCACCCTGTGCAAGGCTCTTAATCCCTCACTCATTGCTGGGCGAGTGGCCACTTGAGGCACTGCTACTTGGGAACCTTCACAGTCTGCTTTGTACCCCTTGTAGGGGTGAACTGCCTTGTCATCGCTAACAATTCTTTATGTTCCACTGTCCCTGTTCAAATGACCAGTCTGACTAGACCCTGCTTGATATGCTGAATTGGCCCCTGACATTGCATGTGAATAAAATAAGATGAAAACGGAGTACCTTCCAGATTGAGAGACCAATATAGGCAAAGAGGGTGAGGTTGGTGTGTGCGTGTGTGTGTGTGTGTGTGTGTGTGTGTTTTCTACTGAGAGATACAGGTGCTGGGGGAGATATCAGCTCCAAGACAGACCTGCTCCAGTACTTTCTTTAGACTGGACACACCTCTACATTTGTCTGACACTGGCGGCCCTCAGAAAGCACTGGCCTCGTGGGGCAGTTGGAGTTTATGTCAACTTGCACTCCTGTAGGAGTGGAATACAACCGGTCGCACAGCCTAATGATGCCTCCTGAGAGGTGTGGCCTTGTTATGAGAGGCCCTGAGGACTCCTCCCCCCTCTCTCTGGCCCTTTGCCTCCTCTGTCCTGGGCTTCTGTCTGCCTCCAGAGGTGGCCCCATGTGGGCTGCTGATGGTAGCAGCTGTCGGCTCCCTGCCATGAACTTGAGTTGGACTCGGCTGGAATGCTTTCTGGATATAAAATTACTTCTTGATATAAAGTCCCTTCTTACACATATGTGAGTGTTACTGGCTTTGTTTCTCGAGACAACCCAGCTTAACACACCTCACTGCCAAGCTCACCCTCCAAGAGCAAAGCCGGCTCTCCTGTCCCTCATGTGTAGCTTAAACAGATCTCAGACAGATGTCTCTCTGCACCTTCAGGGAGCCTGCAGGGTGCCTCTCTGGTCACAGGAGCCTAGGACAGCCCGTCTATCCTGACTCACCAGGAATGGGCACATAGCTCTTGTAGACAGAGACTGTGTGCGCCAGGTATACTCTGTGCACGCTGCATAAATGCAGACTGATGGTAACTAGCTCATGTGCTCACAGAACCAACACGCGGGGAGCTGAGTTAGCATCAACTGCAAATGGCACCCACATTTCAACTAAAGCAGCCCCCAAGTCACCTTCAACCAGCTTCTAAACAAGCAGGTGCATGTGCAGACAGACTGGGTGGAGGGTGGCAATAAGGAGCATTACTGCTCACTAAAACTTTAGCATCGTCTTTTAAGGATACAACGCACAAATTCTGAAAAACAGAGCAGACATTCTGAGCTCCAGGGTCTCTTTCCAACTCCAGCTCTTGTGTACTTCGGAATGACAATGTAGGATGAGTTTAGTCTTCCAGGAAACTGTTTGTGCAAGCCCTTCTTCTGATGGCCACCTACTTGATGGGGCATCTTAAAGTACTCAGCCTGTCAGGAACAAATACTAGAAAATCTTTATTGTTCCATGTAAATATACTCAACGAGAAAGCAAAGCTTCTACAATTTCCTAACCTCTGCACTGTCCTGAACCCAGTCCTTCATACCACACATATGTTTAAGCACTGGTGTGTGTGTGTGTGTGTGTGTGTGTGTGTGTGTGTGTGTAGTTGCTGACCTCAGAGTTTGTAACTCTCTGTAGTGGAGCAAATGTAACGTGCCATAATGTAAAGCACTGTCAATAGGGCACCTTCTCGCTACAGGTTCTACCACACATCTGTTAGCTTGTCACATACTATGTGACTAATGTGCTGCTATGATTCTGGAAGCTAGAGCCCCTGAATTTCAAATACCAGCAGGGTCACCCATGGTAGACACCTGAATTTCAGGACAGCTTCCAGACTACCACAGAGTAGGAAGAGAGACCTTGTGGTCTCCTTCCAGAAATCAGTCAGTGAAATGATAGGGTGTTAAGTGCGTCTCCAACAATCCATTTCCAACACATTCATCATGATAGCAAGGCAATTCACATCCCTGGTCCAC
This sequence comes from Echinops telfairi, assembly GCF_000313985.2. Classification (NCBI taxonomy): domain Eukaryota; kingdom Metazoa; phylum Chordata; class Mammalia; order Afrosoricida; family Tenrecidae; genus Echinops; species Echinops telfairi. Next base: position 27,601,664 of record NW_022103915.1, read on the forward strand.
AGTCATCGGGGATTCGCCAGGGGTTTGACCCACATGGATTTCACCTTCACTATTTTCTTTGAGCTGAAACAGCCTTAAAATGGATCAGAAGAGAGAACAAATGATATTACACTTTGTCCTAACTCCGTCTGCCATAATAGACTTTACAATGCTCTCTGATAACAGGGCTACTCACATCCCTCAACTGTGATTGGAAGGGATTCACTGGAAGTTTAATCCATGTGTGGTCCCTGCAAATGGAGTTTGGGTTTCCACTGTCATCCAGAGCCTGCAGGCCAGGTGTTCACAATGTATGCTTTGATCTCCCTTGTAATCCAGGTAAATTCCTTCTGGTTTTGTTTGCTTTTTAGTTTTCTGCTTCCTCTTCCTTTGAAGTTTTCTGTTTTACTTTGTTATTCTTGTTAGTTGTTTTTTTTAAGTTTTTTTCTATGAAATGCAGGATAAAAAAAATAAGATAAAAAGAAATGCAGGATAGGTAAACCTACAGAAACAGTAACTGGCGCAATGGTTCCTTGGGGGTATGGAAGGGAAGGTTGGGGGGAAATGGGGAACTAACAACAACGAGTACAAGAATGAAGAAAACGTTCTCAAGCTGATTGTGGTGAAGGCTGCAAACGCTTCTTGACGGGACTGGACTAGTGAATTGTATGGTATAGAAACTCTATGGCAATAAAACTCTTGGGGAAAAAATAAAACATGTACATATGCAAATATATTTAAATGAGGATGGGGAAATAGATCTATGAGCCGATATTTGTGGGTTTAGTATTAAGGCAGCAGAGGGACATTGGGCCTCCACTCAAGTACTCCCTCAAC
>NW_022103915.1:27603369-27656891 GCF_000313985.2 Echinops telfairi
ATGGATTGTGATAAGAGTTGTATGAGCCCCTATAGAATGATTTAAAAAATAAGAAAAAAATAAAATAAAACCAAAATTAGTCAATAAAAATCCTACCGCTACATGCAAGCCTTAGCTTCCACGGCCTGAGAGCAGAAGAACTAGACGGCCCAGGTACCAGTACCAACTGCTCAGAACGGGATTAAAGGAGAAGGTTCTGGATAAAGAGGGGGAAACTCAAACCACTCCAACACTAAGCCCTGCTTTGTTCTTTAGAGCCAAGTCTTCACCTGCTGTTCGGATTGCAAGTGAAAGTTGGGCCATGGACAGAGAAGACCGAGGAGCAACTGATGCTTTTGAATGACAGTGTTGATGGAGCACGTCGAGGGGGTCAGGGAGGGTCAGGGAAACAAGAACCAATCTGTCCTGAAAGAAGTTCAACCAGAAGGCCCCTTAGAAAAAGGATGACAACTTCACCTCCCATACTTCTTTTATCAGGCGGGATGAGTCTTCAGAGAGGGACCGCATACTTGGTAAAGTGAGTCAGTGAAAAAGAGCCAATATACAGGACCCAACAACAAGATGCTGGATTGAATGATGTCCCCCAAAATGATAGGTTGACATCTTAACCCCTGAACCTGTGCATGTGGCTTTGTTTGAAAGTTGAGTTAGCAAGAGGTCAGACTCAAGTAAGGGTGGGTCCAAACTCTGAGTGGTGTCCTTACGAAAGAACAGAATGGACAGAAGGAAGGCAACTACAGGAAGACAGAGGTAGGGATAGGAATGATGCATCCACAAGCCAAGAAATACCACGGATTGCTGAGAACCACCAGGTGAGAAGAGCACCTTCCCCTGGAGCAGTGCTTTCCCGTGAGGGACACCATTGCCTGGAGGGGGCTGGGATGATCCAGAAAGGCTGGGAAAGCAGACCCTATACTTCATCCTGGATTACGGCTAGCGAATGAATGGTTCTAATTACCAGGGAGGTGCTGAGTAATCTCTTCTCTGAAAAGTGGACAATAAGCTAAATAAATTTGGGATCCTATGCCCTAGAGCCTTCAGAGAGCATAGCCTGCTGACACCTTGATTTCAGACTTATAGCTTTCAAAAATTTGAAATAATGACTTCTTTAATCCTCTTTCCTGGGGACTTGGGGGCAGCTGCCCTGGATCCCGTGGCTGCTTGGATGTATCACTGCAGCGCATCCTCCTGCAGGCCACCACAACAGCCTACTCCTCACGGCCACAGTAATGCTCCTGTTCCAACTTTGTCTTCACTCCAAGCTCAACAGCTTGCCTGGGTATCTCATTACAGATAACCTTGCTGTAATGAGTTTTAATCTGCCTCACATTAATTAAAAACATTGTCATTAGCCAGCTTGGTTTGGGTTTGAGAGGCGGGCAATGAAAAGCTAATAAGATCAACTCAATGCTGATTAGTTATTGATTGGGCTTTGTCCCAGGAGGTAATTGTTGACCCATGGCTAAATCCCCAAGAGCCGGGACTCCAGCCCCAGACTTGGAAGGGAGGTGCCCAAGGCAAGCTGGATCAACAAGACTCCCACTGAGAACTGGACAACGCAGCTAATGAGGTGTAAGGGGTGTGAGTGTGAGCAGGACCAGAAGAAACAGAGAAACAGACGGACTTGCTACACTGTACATACACACCTAGAGCAACCGAGAGTGGGAGACCAGAAAGAGGACAACAGAAAGACCTGCCATGAGTACTTCTAGCCCCAAACTCGAGTTTCAAAAGGCACATGCTGAAATGTCAGCAAGCACTCATGCCTTTGGGTTGTGGGATTCTCAGAATGTTTTGTTGTTGTTGTTTACATGTTTTTCTGTAGTTTCCAATTTTTTTTAATATGTATTATGTTAGTAATGGGGAGATTTTTTAAAAAATCTTGTCCTATCTTAATTATTCAGTGCCACTGTCACAGAACAACCACAGAAGATGGCTGAGCAAACAGAAATGTACTCTCTCACAGTGTAGGCCACAAAAAGTCCAAAGTCAGTGCACCAGTACTAGGGGAAGGCTTTCTCTCTGTGGCTCTTGGGGAAGGTCCTTATCTCAACAACTGTGGACCCAGCACTCTGGGAATCTCCATGTACCTTGGCATTATCTTACCATATCCCCCTGCCCTCCTCTGCTCCTTTATATCACAAGAGATGGCCTCAATATACTCCCTATGTTAATCCTACAGCTCACTGGCACCACAAAGACAGCCCATTCCCCAACAGGATGCTGAGCACAGGCATAGAGCTTAGGGTTCATATTGGGGGAGACAGTTCAATGCCTAGCACATCCCTTCTTCATCTTTTGGAATTGGGAACATCTGGCTGGTTCTTTTTTTCTTCCCAATTGGGAAGAAATGTACAAGACTCTGCCACCCAGACTTGGTCAGCTTTGGTGCCAACAGCAGAACCTAGCACCTTTTCTCAAAGGTGCCAAGGCGAAGTAGTCCGTGTGTGTTCCCCACCATGAAAACTGAATTGCAACTCCTCTCTCTTCCCCCCAAGAAATTAGGCCAGGACTGTCTAAAAGGTCTCCTTCAGGATGTAACCTTTGGCTTTAATTTGCCATTTAAGCAACAAAATAAAGTTCACATCTTATGGGCAAAATAAATAAGTAACAATAATAATAGGTTGTAGTTTATAATTAAAGCACCTTCCCTAATTCCCCCTACTCTTCCCTTAGCAGAAGGGCACTCAGTGCTCACAAAGGGCTTTACAGCCACACTGCAGAGCCTCCTAAAGCACAGAGCATTTGTTACAATACCTAGAAGGCCTTTGTCTCACTTACATTGCTCCAAACCCAGCTAACAAACCTTCAAAACAAGACCCAAGTGGATTAAAATGATTTCCAAGTAATTTAACTGAGCAGCTTCCATCTCTACTCTAAACACATGTGGGATAAAGACGTGATTAAGAAGACAGCCAACATCAGACTGTCTGCATTTATATGTCAACGTCGCCACCTGGAAGCTGGGCATCCTGGGCTCAAACATAACAATTGTGAGGATGGTGCCGGATTGGGCAGTGTTTTGTTCTGGTGTGTGTAAGGCCACTGTGAGTCAGAAGCACCTGGACAACACCTAACAACAACAGTATCGGCCAATTTAAGTTGGATGATCGCAGTTTACTGTGTCGAGACTGATAAATTCAAGAGGAATGGTGTCACGTTCATCATCAAAAACAACATTCCAAGGTGTATCTTTAAATACAATGCTGTCTGTGACAGAATAATGTCTGTATGCCTACAAGGAAGTTCCAGTAACACAACTATTGTACGAATGCACCCCCCAACCACTAAAGCTAGAGATGAAACAAACTGAAGAAGTCTACCAGCACCTTTAGTCTAAAGTTGCTCCATCAATGAATGTATTGATAATTACTGACCATTGGAATGTTAAAGTTGAATACAAAGAGGAAGGTTCAGTAGTTGGAAATATGACCTTGACAATAAAAACAAAGCCGAAGATTGCAGGACAGAATTTGGCAAGACTAACAACTTCCTTATTACAAATACCTTTTTTCAACAACATAAACTGTAACTATACACACGGGCCTTCCCAGATAGACGCAGATCAAATTGACTACATCTGTGGGAAGCGTTGACGGAGAAGCTCAACATCACCAGCCAAAATGAGGCCAGCAGCTGACTGTGAACAGACCATCAATTGCTCATATGCAAGCTCAAGGTGGAGCTGAGGAAAACTAAAGCAAGTCCACAAATGCCTAGAAAAGGGCCTTGAGTATAATCCTCCTGACATTTGAGGGCATCTCAAGAAAAGATGTGACGCATTGAACACTAATGACAGATAGCCCAGTTGAGTTGTTGGACGACATTGTTGAAAAATAAATTTTATGATATGTGTATATTCCAACAAAGCTGGCTTTTAAAAAAATAACATCAGACATAAAAAGGCAAAACTCATTCAAAAGATAGGACCAAAGTAAATGTCAGAAGAAATCTGCTCTTCAACATAGAGTATCTAAAGCAGGGGTCCTCAACCTTTTTAAACAGGGGACCAGTTCACTGTCCCTCAGACCGATGGAGGGCCGGAATATAGTTTTAAAAAAAACTATGAACAAATTCCTATGCACACTGCACATATCTTATTTTGAAGTAAAAATCAAAATGGGCAAAAGCACCTGGCGGGCCGAATAAATGTCCTCAGCGGGCCGCATGTGGACCACGAGCCATAATTTGAGGACCCCTGATCTAAAGCAAATGGAGGAAATGCTGAAGTAAAACACCTGAGCAGAAAGACAGCTCGAGAAGACAAATTAAGCATTATCGTGAAATGGGCGAAGACCTGAAGTTAGAATGCCAAAAAAGAACGCACTAAGTATCGCTCACGTTGAATGAACTGAAGGAAAATGAAGCTAGGAATTGCAATACTTGAGTATTCTACGGGCGAAATGCTGAATGGTACAAGAAAGATCAAAAGAAGACGGAACAACTTTATAGCTCCAGGAACAAAAAGAATTGGCTGGTGTTCAACCATTTCCAGAGGGAGCCTATGACCAAGAACCAGTGGTACTGAAGGAAGAAGTCCAAACAAAAAACAAGGCTCCATTATTGATGGAATACTCACTGAGATGTTTCCACAAACTGATGAAGCCCTGGAAATCCTCAATCACCTATGCTGAGAAATTTTAAAGAAAGCTACCTGGTAAACTGATGGGAAGAGATCCATATCCGTGCCAATCCAAAGGAAGGCAACCCAACAAATTGGGGGAAATTAGCCAACAATCTCAGTATCACATGCAAGCAAAATTTTGCTGAAGATAATTTTTAAATAATAAAGCAGGATACTTCCCGCAAATCCAGCTGTGTCCAGAGAAGGTGTGGAAAGCGGGATAAGGTGTGCTTGACCGAAGCTGGGCAGTGAAGACTGAAGAAGAACTGATGCACTGGGGTCTCGGTCCGTAAAGAAAACTGAAAGTATCCTGAGCTGCCAGAACAAACCAATCTGTCTTAGAAAAAGGATATCCAGAATGCTTCTTAGAACTTCACCACATAACTTTAGACAAGTGATCAGGAGAGTCCAGTTACTAACTAGAAAAAGGCATCAGGCTTGGCCGAGGAGCGGGTCACTGAATAAAAGAATAACTATCAAGAAGAAGGACTGACACAGCGGCTGCAATAATGGGTTCAAGCGTAACAATGGTGAGAATGGCCCGGGGCCAGGGAGGGTCGCTGTGAGTTGAAACTCAGTTCCAACTGACGTGACGGCACCTAATGCAGCAACACCAGACAGAGGAATAAAGGTGAGGCTGACAGCAGAGGTCTCACTGGAAGCAACACCAGAAGTCGGCAAAGCAATCTCGCTGAAAGCACTGAAAGAAAACCCAGATTTCCATACCAATCAAAAACACCTTTCAAACCTAAAGATAAGGGAGCAGATATCAGGGGCTCAAGTGGGGAGAGAATGCTTTGAAAATAATGATGGCAAATGTGCCTGACACACTGGAAGAATGTATGGATTGTGGTAGGAGATGTAAGAGCCCCCAATAAAAGTATTATAACTAAAAACAGGGGCACAGTGAATGGTATGGCCCTTTGCTGGGCATGCCTACACAGTAAGGGATGCTGGGCCCCTCTAGGGTTTCCCGTATGGGGTCAAATAAATTTCTCCCCTTTTGCTTAAAAAACAAACAAACAAGGATAAAGTAACTTTTTTCTCCTGTCACATGTAAGTTGAAATTGAAGTCCCTACAATACAAGAAATGTTAGATTACATCGTTCAGGCAGAAGGGAATTCTATCAGTCACCATCTCGGGTGCAACTACTGGTCTCCCTGTCTGAAACAAAGAAGAGTAAAGAAAATTAAAGGAACAGAAAATAATGAGTACGAAGGACTAATGGACCATGGGAACCTTAGCCTTCACAATCCTGAGAACAGAAGAACTAGGCGGTGCCCAGCTATACATCCGATCACTCTGAAAGTCCCAGATAGAGTGGGGGGAAGAAACATGGAACAAACTCAGAATCATAAATAAATTTTTTTTAAACTAGGCTTACTAGTCAGATAGAGATTGGTGGAAAGCCACAACTATAGTCCTAAATCACACTCGAAGTCTAGAACTGAACTCACACCCAAGGTGTACTTCTAGCCAAACAACAGACCTATAAACACCAGTGAAGAACACACTCCCACGAGTAATCAACCACACATGATCAGAATAGCAATCTTTGCCTGAAAATAAAGCTCCAAAGGTTGAAAGGAATAAGAAAGAAGAACTATGGCTGCATAAGCAAATGAGGTGAAGAAAGCTGATGGAGCCGGGCTATAGCATCTGGGGTCTTAAAGGCCTGAAAGTAAACAAGCGGCCATCTAGCTCAGAAGCAACAAAGCCCACATGGAAGAAGCACAGCAGCCTGTGCGATCACGAGGTGTCGAAGGGATCAGGTATCAGGCATCAAAGAACAAAAAATCATATCATTGTAAATGAGGGTGAGTGCAGAGTGGAGACCCAAAGTCCATCTGTAGGCAACTGGACATCCCCTTACAGAAGGGTCACAGGGAGAAGATGAGCCAGTCAGGGTGCAGTGTAGCAACGATGAAACATACTACTTTCTTCTAGTTCTTAAATGCTTCCTCCCTCCCACTATCATAATCCCAATTCCACCTTACAAATCTGGCTAGACCAGAGGACGTACACTGATACAGATAGGAACTGGAAACACAGGGAATCCAGGGCAGATGATCCCTTCAGGATCAGTGGTGAGAGTGGCGATACCAGGAGGGTAAGGGGAAGGTGGGGTAGAAAGGGGGAACCATTTACAAGGATCTACATATAACTTCCTCCCTGGGAGATGGACAACAGAAAAGTGGGTGAAGGGAGACATCGGACAGTGTAAGACATGTTAATAATTTATAAGTTATCAAGGGTTCATGAGAGAGGGGGGAGCGAGAGAGGGGGGAGCGGGGAGGAAGGGGGGAAATGAGGAGCTGATACCAAGGGCTCAGTATAAAGCAAATGTTTTGAGAATGATGATGGCAACAGATGTACAAATGTGCTTGACACATGGATGGATGGATGGATTATGATAAAAGTTTTACGAGCCCTCAATAAATTTTTTTTTAAGAAAGAAAGAAGAATTAATGAAAACAGTAAACCAGGAAAAGAAGCGGGAAGTCTGCTATTACACTGTGGGGATTGCAGTCAATGTCACAAGCAAAATGTGCACGAATGGTTGGATGAAGAAAGCATTTGCTCTGTAAAATTTCACGAAAGTCATTCACCCAAACAATATAAAGTTTTTTTTAAAAAAAAGAAAGAAAAGTTAGATCTACATGCATATATTCATAGGTTTAGTATTAAGGCAACAGATGGACATGGAGCCTCCACTCAAGCACTTCCTCAATGCAAGAACACTTTGTTCTATTAAATTGGCATTCCATGACGCTCACCTTCCTGACACAATTGCTGAAGACAAATGGGTGCATAAGCAAATGTGGTGAAGAAAGCTGATGGTGCCCGACTATCAAAAGATATAGCGTCTGGGGTCTTAAAGGCTTGAAGGTAAACAAGCAGCCATCTAGCTCAGAAGCAACAAACCCCACATGGAAGAAGCATACCAGCCTGTATGACCACAAGGTGTCGAAGGGGTCACAGGCATCGAAGAACAAAAACTCAAATCATTGTAACTGAGGGGGAATACAGGGTGGGGACCCAAAGCCCATCTGTAGGCAACTGGACATCCCCTTACAGAAGGGTCGCAGGGAGGAGATGAGCCAGTCAGGATGCAGTGTAGCAAAGATGAAACATACAACTTTCCTCTAGTTCCTAAATGCTTCCCCCCCACACACACACACATCCCGCAACTATCATGATCCCAATTCTACCTTACAAATCTAGCCAGACCAGAGGACGTACACTGGTACAGATAGGAACTGGAAACACGGAATTCAGGACAGATGATCCCTTCAGGACCAGTGGTGAGAGTAACGATACCAGGAGGGTGGAGGGGAGATGCGGTAGAAAGTGGGGGAATGGACAACAGAAAAGTGGGTGAGGGGAGAGGTTGGACGGTACAAGATATGACAAAATAATAATTTATAAATTATCAAGGGTTCATGCGGGAGGGGGAAGTGGGGAAGGAGGAGAAAAATGAGGAGCTGATGCCAGGGGCTTAAGTGGAGAGCAAATGTTTTGAGGATGATGAGGGCAATGAATGTACAAATGTGCTTTGCACAATTGATGTATGTATGGATTGTGATAAGAGTTGTACGAGCCCCAAATAAAATGATTTTTTTAAAAAGAGTTTTATAAGCCCCCAAAAAATGATTTTTAAAAAAAAAGAAAGAAGATAATGATACTACATAAAGGAATGGCGCGACCCAGATTAGTAACTGGAGTCAATACATAAAAAATGTTTTCTTATATTCTGCATCTTTTTAACAGGTACAGTCATTGTTTAAACAAACATAATAAACAATGCAATATGTAATTTACAACCTCTGTAGATAGAGAATATATGACATGAATGGCTTAGAAGCTGAAGAAAGACAAGGAAGTATGGTGGCAAGGACCATTGAGTTGGTTCCAACTCTTAGCCACTCCATGCACAACAAAATGAGACACCGCTGGGTCCTGTGTGACCCTCACAGTTGTTATGTTTGAGCCCACTGTTGAATCGACTGTGTCAATCTACCTCGTTGAAGGTCTTCCACTTTTTTGATGCGCCTCTACTTTACCAATCTCCTGACACGCCCAATGTGCATGAGACGAAGTCTCGCCATCCTTGGCTCTGAGGAGCATTCTGGCCAGACTTCTTCCAACGCAGAACTGTCTGTTCTTCTGGCCATCCACAGTACTTTCAATATTCTTCATCAGCATATTAACTCAAATGCATGGTGTCCTTTTCAGTTTTCTTTATTCAATGTCCAACTTTTAAATGCCTATTAGGAGACTGAAAATACTATGGCTTGAGTCAGGGACACCTTAGTCTTCAAAGTAACGTCCTTGTTTTTCAGCACATTAAAGAGGTCTTGTGCAGATTTATCCAATACAACGCATTGTTCAAGGTGCTGACTGCTGCACCCGGAGCACTGACTATGGATCCAAGTAAGATGAAATCTTTACTAACTTCAATCTGGAAGGATACTATTAAAAAATCCTTATTCTACATGTGAACTGGTATAATGTCTCTTGAATATAGACATGATAAATTAAAGATGACTGCTATAAACTAAAGCGGCTACTAAAATGATTTTAAAAACCTATAGCTCATAAAACAACAAAATGCCTTGTTAACTATAAAACTACTCGATCCAGAGTTAAAGGTCACTAGTACATACATGATCCTGCAATAATGGTAAGAACAATCTACAAGTGATTATTATATATAGAAACTCAAATTGAACTGGGGTGGGATGATGAATCAGGGTGTGTGTGTGTTTGTAAATATATCTATGTTTGTATGTTTGATAGAGGATATTATTTCTGGATTTGTTAATATGTGCTACAAGTATATCCATGTATACACGAGTGAAAATATATATTTATATACATATATGTATATCCACACTTTGACAGAAGATCTTTCTGGGAACGTGCTGCACACATATCCATGTAGTACTGGTACACTGGGACAAAGTCACAGCACTTCTTAGCATAACCAAGGACATGAGTTGCTGCTCCAGCAGCTTAAGATCTTCGCCTCAGGGGACCTTGGGGTCAACTGCCTTCACACAGTGCACAAAAACAGTGTTCCACAATGTAATTTTGTGAACAGCACTGGGACCTTAAAAGCTTGTAAGAAACTAAGTTTAACTACTGATCTGTCCCCATCCTTATAAAACAGCGGTTCCCCACTTTCCTCATGCTGCGACCCTTTCATACAGCTCCTCGTGCTGTGGTGACCCCCCAAACCATAAAATTATTTCCATTGCTGCTTCCTGTCATTTTGCTCCTGTTATGAATCGAGCGACCCCTGGGAAAGGGATGTTCAACCCCCAAAGGGGTCGAAACCTACAGGTTGAGAACCGTTGTTATAAAAGAAGAGTGAAAAGTAGCCAAGACTCTTAGAAACGATGATTCCAATGGACTAACAGGCCACATGAACCTCAGCCTCCACAAGCCTGAAACTGAAAGAATGAGGTTGTGCCCAGCTCCCGCTGCCAACTGCTGTGACAGAGATCACGGGCTAGGGTGTGAGGAAAATGTAGACCACAAACCCAAAATCATAAAAGAGAGCAAGCACAGTGGGCCTAGAACTAAACTTACCTGTCTGGCACAATTTTTATCTACACCAGTCGGGACCCCTTTGGGGGCAGAACGACTCTTTCACAGGGGTCGCCCAATTCATAACAATACCAAAATGACCGTTAGGAAATAGCAACAAAAATAATTTTATGGCTGGGGGGTCACCACAACACGAGGAACTGTATTAAAGGGTCAAGGCATGAGGAAGGCTGAGAACCACTGCTCTACACAAAACGGTACACACTCCTGAGAACAATCCACAATCAAGACTGAAAGAAAGGCGTTTGCCCAAGGACAAAGTTCAAAAAAAGGAAGAATAGAAAAGAAGTAGAAATGGAAACAGGGGGGGAAACGAGGAGCTGATGCCAGGGGCTTACACGGAGAGCAAATGTTTTGAGAATGATGAGGGTAACGAATGTATGAATGTGCTTTATACAATTGTATGTATGGATTGTGATAAGAGTTGTATGAGTCCCCAATAAAATGATTTTTTAAAAAGAAAGAAATGGAAACAGAAGGTAGAAGTGGAGTAGACCTTAGTCTCAGGGGGCGTCAAGGTCGTCTGGTATAACACTGTCCACAATGCTCTCCGATCTGATTTTGTGAACAGAGACGGGGATCTTAGAATATTATGGCTAGGAGTCAGAATCAACTCAATGACAGCGAGGTTTGTTTTTGTTTTTTATAAATGTGAGCGGTCCAAACACTCCAATTAAAAGTCATAGATTATGAAAGTGGATTATTAAAAAGCAAGCTTTATGTATAAGGAAGCTTCATAAAGTTTGTGGGAAAGGGAATTAGAAGATAATGGGATATTTCTACATTTTCCAAACCCCTGGGATAACGCAGGCTACAAGAAATGCTCTTTAAATACAAAGAGACATACGCTAAATGAAAAGGACGGAAAGGACACACGCCATACAGCATTAATCAAAAGAAAGCTGGAATGAATCCATTTCTATCAGGAAAAGTTCTGTACAAACACAAGAATATCACCAGGGATAAAGAAGCTCATCTCATAAAAATAAATGGGTCAATCCATCAAAAAGAGAAAAATGCGTGAAGCAAAAATGTGCTGAAACGGAAAGGAAAAATAGACAAATCCACAATTGCATCCCAAGATGTCAATACCTACCTCTCCACACATGACACAACAAACACACAGGAAATGAGGAAGAGCACTTGCAACCAAGTAGACATGGTCGAGAGGGAGCTTTAGAGAGCATTCTGCCAAACAACAGCAGAAGATATTCAAGTGCAAAAGTAACACTTACCAAGACATTCTGGGCCATAAAAGGATCGCATCACACTAACGATGCACTCTGACTATATGGAATTAAATCATAAATCAGTAACAGAAAAATATCTGGAAGCCCCTCCAATATTTTCAAATTAATTATCACAGTTCTAAACAGAACTGTGGTTTACAGAAGAAATCAAAGGGAAATTGAAAATATGTGGAACACAATCAAAATGGAAATATAACATCAGAATGTGTAAGAAGCCATAAAGCAGCACTCTGGGCCTATACAAGGAAAAGAAAAAAGGGTTTAGATCATGCCCTAAACTTCCACCTTAAGAAACTAAAATAAAGGAGGAACGGGGCAAACTCAAGTAACCAGATCACTTATTGACTAGGCAAAGGCATTCAACTGTGTGGATCATAACAATTATGGACAACGTTGCGATTCATGGGAATCCCAGAAAATGTCATTGTGCTCACACAAAGCTTACACACAGACTAAGAGACAGTCAGTCAGTCACTCAAAAGAACAAGAGGAGACTGCCTGGTTTAAAATCAGGAAAGGTGTGCTTCAGGGTTGGGTCCTTTCACTACCCTTACTCAATCTGTGTGCTGACCAAATCATCCGAAAAACTGCAAAGCTAAGAAGGGCACGTCACCAGGATGAGAAAGCTTATTAACAGCCTGCAACGTGCGTATGATAACAACCTTGCTAGCTGAAAGTCAAGAGGGCTTGAAGCACTTACTACCTGGAAGGAAGATCAAAGCCCACATCCAGCCTTCAGTTTGGATTACGGCTCAGCACAGAGAAGTCAACATCCTCACATCGGGACAAATATGCAGCACCAAGACAAATGGAGAAAATATCAAAGTTCTCCAATTACTTTCTTTTACTTGAATCCACAATCAACAGGCAGGGAAGCAGCAGTCAAGGAATGCATTACATTAAGCAAATCTCCTGCCCAAGACGACATGAAAGTGCTCAAATGCAAAGATTTCACTTCAAGAGCTAGAGTGTATCGACCCAAGTCACGGTATTTTCAGTTGCTTCATACGCATGGAAAAGCGAGAGGATGCCTAAGGAAGACCAAAGAACGGACACATGTAAATGATGGTGTTGGGGAAGAACATTAAACGTACCATGGCTGCCAGAAGAGCAAGCATGTCTGTCTGTCTGGGAGGAAGCACAGCTTAGGAGGGATAAAGAAAGACTTTATCTCATGGATCTTATCTCATGTTCTGTGGATACGCTCTCTCCGGTTCTGGACTAGAGAAAGACCTCATGCTCAGTAAAGCAGGGCAATGAGAAAGAAGTCGCTCCAGAGACAGACTGACATAGTGGCTGCAACAATGGGGTCACTCAAGCCAGAGAGTGTGCGCATGGCACAGGACGGGGCAGTATTTAGTGCTGTTGTGCACCGGTCATTAATAGTCAGAAATGATTGATAGCACCTAACAACAAAACAAATCTTCTTGAGTGAAGTGTCTGCTTTTTCTTATCTTTAGTTATGATTTCTTTATATATTCCATATATAAATGTACATTCCTATTATATTTGCAAAAATTTGCTTGTTTTTTCATTCTCTTAATGTCTTTCAAAGAAGAGAAAATTTTCAATTGGATGACATAAAATTATCATTTTTTTCTTTTATGGATTATGTTGCTGAATCTAAGAAATCTTTGCCTAATCTAATATCACAACCTTTCTTACTGTTTTCTTCTAGCAGTTTTCTAGTTCTACTTTTTTTAAAAAATCATTTTATTGGGGGCTCATACAACACTTATCACAATCCATACATACATCAATTGTGTAAAGCAACATTTGTACATCGTTGCCCTCATCATTCTCAAAACATTTGCTCTCCACTTACGTATCAGCTCCTTTTTTTCCCCTCCATCCCCACACCCCACTCCCTCATGAACCCTTGATAATTTATAAATTATTATTTTGTCATATCTTAACTGTCCGACATCTCCATTCACCCACTTTTCTGTTGTCCATCCCCCAGGGAGGAGATTATATGTAGATCCTTGTAATCGGTTCCCAGTTCTACATTTTACACATAGGTACATGATCCATTCTGTGTCAATTTTAGAAGTGGTGTGAGATACGGATCAAAACTCAATTTTCCATATGAAAAGACAATCCTCTCTTCACAGAATGATCTTTGCTCCTTTGTTAAAGTTACTCGTCTCTAGGTATGTAGCCCCTTTCTGCACTCCACCACGTACCTGTCAGCTTGTTGTAAAGGAGTAGCACACATGCTGCCGTGATGCTGGGAGCTATGTCACTGCTATCCCACATACTAGCAGAGTCACCCAAGGTGAACACATTTTAACAGAGCTTCCAGACTGAGACAGACTATGAAGAAAGAATAGGCTATCCAAGTCTGAAGAATTTATCACTGAAAACCTTTTGAATAGCAGAACATTGTTCGAGATAGTGCCAGAAGATGAACCCTCAGGTTGGAAGATACTCAAAACATGACTGAGGAGGAACTGTCTTCTCAAAGCAGAGTCGGCCCTAATGAGGTAGATGGAGTAAAGCCTACAGGAGGGAAGCCTTAGGGACCTTCATATGCTGAAAAGGCACAACCCACACTTAGAAGAAACCACTGCAAACATCTTCTAACAATTGGAGCTGGGAATGTATGGAATATGAAGACAGGAAAATCGGAAGTCATCAAAAATGAAATGGACAGCATAAAGATTGATACACTGAGAAAAGATTGAAGTTGTCGAGGATTACGTCTTCCTAGGCTCCACAACCAATGTCCATGAAAGCAGCAGCCAAGAGATCGAACAATCACCACATGGAGCAAATCTGCTGCATGAGACCTCTTTTAAACTGAAAGCAAGAATGTTATTCTGAGGACTGAGGTTCACCTGACCCAAGCCAGGGTATTTTCAACTGCCTCATGTGCATGTGAAAGTTAGACAACCAATAAGGAAGATGACAGAGAATGGATGCATAGTGCTGGCAAAGAATACCACGGACTGCCCAAAGAACAAACCTGTCTTGGACGTATACAGCCAAAGTGCTCCTGAGAAGCTAAGCTGGTGAGACTTTGTCTCACATACTTTGGGCACGTTATCCAGAGAGACAGTCCCTGGAAAAGGACATCATGCTTGTAAAGTAGAGGGCCAGCAACCAAGAGGAAGGCCCTTAACAAGACAGAGTGCTACAATGGTTGCAATGATGGGCTTGCACGGAACAATTGTAAGGACCAGTGTTTCATTGTGTTGTACAGAGGACCACTGAGTCAGAACCGACCCCCTGGCACCTAACAACAACGATTTCTGGACTCTCTCTCTGTTCCATTGATCGCTGCCTGATCTCTCCACCAATAGCACATTGTATTGATTACTATAACTAGACAATGAGCATTGAAACTAGATAGTGTCACTCCTCTAATATGTTCCTCTTTTCCAGTGTTGTTTTGATTATTCTAATCCCTCTGCATTCCTATATGAACTTTCAAATCAATTTCTCAATCCTGTTTTTTGAAAAGCTTGGTAGGATTTTTATTGGCGATGCTTTGAACTTCTAGATTTATTTTTGAAGACTACTGCGTTTTTTATATGAGTAAAATCCCCACACACATTATTTTCATAAGGGTGCTATAGCAATATTTTTTATGTTAGTGACTTCAATTTCATGTGTGTGTGTGTGTGTCCCCCCACCACCACCACTGTCCAACAGATTTCCTGTTAAACACTTGTCTTGGTGCCTCCTGATGGGGACACCTGGTTCCCAGCAGCAGACCCTCACTAACTTACACCGAGTCTAAAGCAGTCCCCCTCGCGACAGGCACCCTTCTCAGCTCTGCAGTCCACTTCTCAGATGCAGGAAGCAGTGACGGCTTCCACCCCAGAAAAAGCCCTCACCAGGGCAGCCAGTCCCAGCCCAAGAGGGGGGTGGGGCTGTGCACCAGGGGCTGGAGAGGCCACTCTGAGGGGTGAGGCTGGAGAGCCACAGCCCCATGCGCTGTATATAGACTCAGCAAAAAGCAAGCAAGCTGAGCTGGCCAGCTGCCTGCTCTGGCTGCTTGAATTTCCCACCCACAGGGCAGGAGTAAGTGCCACAGGTGCAGAAGGGTCTCACCCACCCCTTGCTCACATAAGGGGGTCCAACTGGCTGCCATGAGGCTCCGGCTATGTAAAGTGTTAGCCACACTTTACATATTCTCCTTGACTCTTTGAATAGCTTCCTGTCTGGGTTCACGTGTGTCAATCTCCATTAACAGACGCTGGTGCCCAATGCGTATGACTTGTCCATCACCTCATGTTTTACCAACACCCAGGCTCGGTCGATATTTTCACATCCTTCTGAGGGTCAGTTACCAAATGACCTGCCAGCACAGTGCAAGTAGACAGAGGCTCCTGACGTATTTTTCCTGTACCTGGCTCCATAATCATTGGCTTCTCTTTGAATTGTTGATTCACTGCACCAGCATCGAGCGGGGGAGCTGCTGGGGATACAAAACCTCATTTCATCATGCACTCTGTACTAATGGACCTCGTTAATAAACGCATGGTCCTTTATGACATATTAACCCAATAGGCGCAAACCTAGCAGCAGACGGGAGGCTGGCACGGGGCCAGGCAGTGTTTCTTTCTGTTGTGCACAGGGGTCGCTGTGATTCGGAACGGACTTGAAGACCCCTGACAACCACCCTGTTGAACATGCTGTCTCACCTGACCCAGGTAAAAGCCCTCCAGTCGGGTACTATTCTCCCCATGACACCGATGCTGAAACTGTGGCTCAAGCCAAGTTAAGAAGTGGACCAAAGCTGCTCAGCCACGAAGTCACCGTTGCAGGGGGACGTCCAAGTCCTCTGATTCCAAAATGCTCATCGTTCTGTCAGACACTGCCACCCATCCAGGCACAGAAGGACAACTTGCTGGTGGTCAGCACCGACTTCAAGCCATCCACGTCACCCTCCCTCCTCGAGCGCAATCCCCGAGAGCCCCAGCTGAGCCTCACTCAGCCTTCTACCACCACCAGGACCAGGAGCAACCTCTCCAGCGCACAGGGGCCTGGAGCACACTCGCTGCACAAACAAACAGAGAGAGCAGCAGGGAGCAGGGAGCGAGGGAGGCCCGGGGGGCGTGTGGTCTCTCACTGCAGCAAGTGGACAGGGCGGGCCACCGTGCAGCCCAGCAGGCAGCTGCAGGAGAAGCATGATGCAGCCACAGGGGAAGGGGGATGGGGAAGCAACCTTTGATGGTCATCCTTCAGCATGTTCTACCGCCTTCGGAATGAGGTTCAAACTCCGAGCGGAAGGCTTACCATGACTCGGGCAGCACAACCTACGCACCTCTCACCCTGCTCACTTCATTCTCTATCCTCCAGCCAGTGACCAGCCCCTTCCTGTGCCACGAGGAAAGCCCCTTCCTGGACCCAGTGACCAGGCCCCTCCGGCCTCCAGGCCTTTGGACTGCTTCGCCTCACCACTCCTCTCTGAGCAGAGAGGAGTCGCTTCACTTCCGGTCCCAGCTCAAGGCCTCCCTCCCCTACCACCTCCCTCAGTCTCAGGCTGGTCCATTCTCGGCCCCTCTCACAGCTGGCAGACACTGCCGGTACAGCCAGGAGTGTCACACCCAGGTGGCATATAGAACCTCCCTTGGGGAGCACCGGGCCCCTGCCTGAACTGTAGCTCTGGGCTGCAATCATCTGTCCTGGTCCAGGGCCAGAGAACAAGCGCAAGGAAGTCACCCCAGATATGGTCCAGGCTGCAACCAAATGAGGCCGTGGCCCATGGTGGGAGGCCCAGCAGAAGAGGGCTCACAGATATTATGGGCAGTGAGGTGACCATCTTTCAACCCCAAGCCCCCATCTGCAGGGGGATGCGGGGCCGGCTCCCTTCCCACCTGGGCTCAGGAAGCCCTCTGTTTGAGGCTGCGGAGTGGGGGCTCTTTCCCCACAACTAGTGGGGACATAGAACCAGAGGATTCGCTCATGCCCATCACGCCACACCAACCAGCGAGCCCTCCCCACCCCTGTCCCCAGCTGACCCCCTGGTCTCTGAAGGAGAAGCTCCAAGGACTGCTCCCCTCAGGAAATCAGCACTCCACCAAGAAGCAACGTTAAATGGCACAGGGAGAAATGGACACTAGACCGCTACAAGTGGCTGCCTCCATTTCCTTCCTGTCCCCAAAGGGGCACACCAGACCAATGCCCAATCTGAGGCGCACAGGCTGAAGCCTTCCGAAGGGTGGTCTTCCTGTGCAAATGCACAGGGAATGGGGTGCGGGTGGGGGATTCTCTCTCTCCTGCCTCTCAAAAAAGGAAACAAACTGGGAGAGGTAGGTTTATTGTGCCAACCTGGCCAATGAACACATGTGGGATTAATTGAAGGGTGGAGAGATAAATGGCTCGGCGAGCCTCGCCTTTCTGGTCTCTTGCTCTTTGATGAGCGGACCAGTGTGTAGCTGCCTTAGCTTGTTCTCTGTCTCAATTTGCAAGCTACACTACCTGTGGGACACCTCAGGTTCCTTCAAGACCTGCTTCGCTATGCTACTGGAGTATACATCGCTTGAGTTGAGGACTATTGGCCCCTGTCATCTGGCTGACTGTTGGTGACCTGCTTGCTGTTTGCTGCCTGTGGCTAAATTGCCTGAATTGCTCTACAGAGGACTCAGCTGTCTGCTTCCTTGACTTGCACCCGGTGGCCCTCAAGACTTGAAAGATTGCCAGTGTATTAGCTGTCTCGTGGAAGTGAGTTGCACAAAGCCATTTGTATTGCTCTATAATTAGCTGGTTATTTCTTATGTTTTTTATATATATATACACAAACACACACACACACACACACACACACACACGTGTCCTGGTTTTGTTTCTCTAGAGAACTCTGTCTAACATACAAAGTCACTGCCACTGAGTCGATGCAGACTTCTACCAAGCCGAGAGGGAAAGAGAGACCTGTCCCGGTGGGTTTCGGAGACTGCAGCATGCCCCATCTTTTTCCCGAGGAGTCACTGGTGGTTAACAGACCAACACGTAACCAGTACACCACGAGGGCTCCTAGCCTCTCCAAAGAGCCTTATGAAAGAGAGCAAAGGCCACGTCCCCTACACCAGAGGTTAACAGAACAGAGGTTCCTGTCCATTAGCCCTGAATGTCTAAGTTACCTGTCTGCTTTTCCAGCCTTAGCCTTTTCGGACTTCTATGGAGGGGATGACACCATGAGTTATTATATGAAAGAAAATGTTCCAAATATAGATTCTGTTTCAGAAGAGACCATCCTAAAAGGGAGGTCAGAGGAGGCATTCAGGGTAGGCAGCTGCTAGTGACAGACAAAATTTAATGAATAAAACATGCTACACAGCAGCCAAGCATTTAATAGCCAGCAAAGCTTTAAGCCAAAGGAATTACTCTCTAATGGTGGAATTATAAGCATCAGCAATGATTTAGGGGGAGTATTAGCAAAGAAAGTTGTTCTAGCATCCTCGAAAGCCCAACAAATGAGCTGATGCGAGTGTGCAAGCCCTCAGCAAACAGCAAATGCGCTGCAAATCTGAGGGATTAATAACATTGTTATTGGCAACTTGTGAGTCAGCCTGCCAGCAAACAAGGCTGCCGCCACACAGACACACGCAGATGCTCGCGGGAGCACAGGACGCTCACTCCGTGGCCTGGAAAGCATCTATTTGGGAACCAAGTTGCCAGAAGGGCTAGAGAGAACCCTTCCCTCCATCTGCCCCTTAATCACACACACCGAGGAGATGCATAATTACTTTGTTCCCAGCACTGCTCCGTGGCTGGAAGAGTGAGGGCGTTTCTGGAATGGCAATTGCAGACAAGAGAAACAAATGGGAGGCCGTGCGTGGAATAATGTCCCCAGTCAGCCAGCTCCCCTTCCCTTCCCATCATCCCTGTTCAGGCCACAGCCTTGGTGAGGGGCAGAAGTCCTCAACTTGTTCATTTGCTCCAAGTCTTGAAATCTTGGGGCCTGATGGGGGAAAAAAACAACAACACACAGAAAAGAAACCCTGAAAAATAGAGGGCAGGTGGTCACACTCCTCTCCTACCTCACTGGGCAAAGTAAAACTAATCAATGGATACTGGGGATCCGTGGGAGCGGCCTGGGTACAGGTACAAGGAGGGTGGGGGTTGGATGCATCCCATCCACTGTCTATCCCAGTCCTAGACTCAATAGCATGAGAGTGCATTCAACAGGCAGCATCATGGGAGCCCCGACCCGACAAAGTCCAGGTACAGAGCACATCCCAGCACAGAGGTTGCAAACTTTACCCCATCTTCTGTGGGGTAAGAGAGCAGACCTATAGGAAGGGGAAGCTAACTTCCACACCCCAAGCCAGGGCCCTGGACTTTCATTTTAGAATGTCGTTTTTGATACTAGATGCAGAACCAACTCATAGCAAGCACAAGAAGAGCAGAAGGCATATTGTCTTGGGCCTGTGCCATCCTCGCCATTGCTATGTCTGTGCCCGTTGGTGCAGCCACTGTGTCAAACCACCTCTTCAAGGGTCTTCCTCTTTTTTGCTGATTTTCTACTTCCAGGAACTGGTGTCAGCTGACAACATGTCCAGGTTTTGTGAGACAAAGTCTCGCCCTCCCTGGTTCTCAGAAGCATTCTGGTTGAACTTCTAAGGCGGATTTGTTGATTCTGACATCCTTTCTTCTGTAGTTTCCTTATTCCTCCAGATTTCACGTGCAGACGAGGCAACTGAAGGTGCCATGGCTCGGGTCAGGTACACCTTAGTCCTCAAAGTAGTATCCTTTCAACACCTTTAGGAGGTCTGGTGCAGCAGATTTACCCAATACAATGGGTCATTTGAGCTCGATTGCTGCTTCCAGGACCATTGACTGTGGATCCAAGTAAGATGAAATCCTTGACAACTTCAATCTTTTCTCCATTTGTCACGATTTGCCTATTGGTCCAGTTGGTTTTCTTTACATTGAGCTGCAATCCACACTGAAGGCTGCAGTCCTTGATCCTCATCAGCCAGGGCTTCTAGCCCTCCTCACTTTCAGCAGCCTAGATGGCGTCATCTGCATATCACAGCTTGTGAATAAGCCTTCCTCCAATCCTGATGTTCGGTTCTTCTTCATATAGTCAATCTTCTTGAATTATTTTCTTAGCATACAGATGGAATGAATATGGTTTTTTTAAATGCAATGCTGAAACACACCTTTTCTGATTATAAACCTTTCACTAAACCATCCACTTGCTTTATTCTATTCTGGTCCATCTACGGGTTTCACAAGAACACAACAGAATACCCTGTTATTCCCTAGTTTGTTATGATCCACACAATCGAATGCTCTTGCATAGCTCATTGAACACAAGTCAACATCTTTCTGGGACTTTCTGCTCTGAGCCAAGATCCATCTGACACCAGCTCTGGCAGCCCCGTGCCACGCCCTCCTCTGAGCCCAGCCTGAAGCTCTGGCAGCTCTCTGTGAAGGTGCTGCTGCCAAAGAACAAAGAAGAAACGGCCTGGGATTCATGTGGTGGTGATTGCACACTCTTAATGAATACGATATGTGAATTAGATGTTGGTGCAACTGTCAAAAGTAAATAAACTAATTTATTTTTTAAAAGGACACTTAGAAGCTTGGATTCTGAGTGCCTCATCTGCCGGTACTGCATCTTGACGACGTATCGCTGCTACTGATCAGGTTGTGGGTGGCGGACCCCTCAGAAGCGGGCAGTGTACCCCATCTTCTCAGTCTGCCCTGCGTCTGGAAGCGCTGCTGAACGGGTTTCCCTGAGGTGAACACAGTAGCATAGCCTGCTACAGCACAGCAGCACTCGGGCCACCGCATATGACCAGCTGACAGACAGCCCACCATGGTCATTTGTCGCTAGGGAAATGCAAACCAAAACCACAATGAGATAACACTCCACGCCCACTAGGATAGCGATAATAAAAATAGATTATAATCAACGGAAAATCACAAGGGTTGGCCAGAATATGGAGACACTAGAACCCTCCTACATTGCTGGTAAGGATATACAATGGTACAGGCACTGCGGGGGGGGGGGGAGAGTTTGGTAGTTCCTCCAAAGATTAAACACACAATTACCATGTGACCTAGCACTTCAACAGCTTGGTATATATACCCCCAAATCCTGAAAGAAGAGATTCAAAACATACTTGTTCAAAGATACCTGTCGGAATGTTCACTGCAGTATTATTCACGTTAGCCAAAAGATGTAAACAACCCAAAGGTCCATCAATTGGTACATAAATAAACAAAATGTGGTATCTACAAATCCAAACCAAGCCCACTGCCACTGAGTCTATTCCAACTCACAGCACCTCCTGTGGGGCAGAGGGTTTCCAAGTCTAATCTTTTGTTTTTAATCTCTCTAATTGTCATTCGGGTAAGCATTTGCAGCACAAATTGGTTTACAATTCAATCATTACTGTATGTGCTTTGTGACATGGAATGCAATCCCCACAATGTAGCACACTCTTTCCCTTTGGGTACCTCTTACCTTGGTCTTTTCCTGTCCCTTCCTCTTCCCATCTGTATCCTTGGGCTAATGCTACCCTGGTGACCTCGTGGTTGATGGTGCAAATGAGTGCGTTCCTGCTGGATATTACTGTCCATCTTATAGGGCACCAGCTAGCTCTTCTGGCTGGAATCTTTACAGGCGCCTATGGCCACATCTCTTTCCCGTGGAGCAATGTTGGGTTTGAACTACTGCCTTTGGTTATAGATGAGCACTTAACCACAGCACCAGCAGGGCTCGTTATCTATCTACAGTGGAGTGAGAGCCAGCAATAAAAAGCAATGGAGACCCAGCACAAGCTACAACATGGATGAACCTTGAAAACAGTATGCTGAGCGACATACGCAGACACAAAAGGACAAATATTGCAAGCTCCCACTCCCGCCCCTGCAGTACCTAGATAGCTAAATGCAGAGACCAAAGTCCACCAGTGGTTACCCGCAGGAGGAAGACGGGGAGACAGGCAGTTACTGCATGCCTAAGTAGTACTGGGTCTCTAGCTGGGGTGATGACAATTTTTAGAAGTGGATCGTGGTAACGGTGGCACAACCTGGTGAGTATAATTAATATCACCAAGTTCACTTAAAAATGGTAGAAATGGCAAATGTTTTTATTCTATGTACTTGATTACAATAATCTTTCCCAAAAAAATTTTTAAACAGGCCATGGCATACCCAGCAGCATCTCACACAGTTGGTACTGAGGAGATCTTTGCTGCGTGCCCCGAATGCTATGTGTGGTGGCTTCTTCGTACTCTACCGTGACCAGGTCACCAGGAGGTGACAGGTGACAGGTCACCTCCCTTGTCATTCCCTGGAAGAAGGCACTGGAGGGAGGCGGGCCGGAGACAGACTCGCGGTAGTAGGAGTAGTGCTCCAGTCCCCGTACGAGAGCGCCACATCTGCCCCGCCACGATCAGTCAACAGTTTATTTGTATAGTCAAGTGAAGTTATTCTGCTAATTGGACATATGTCTCACAGTTATACAAGCAAAAGTCTATTAAAAAGTCTGGCTGTAACAGGCAAGAGCTTTGAGGAGAGTTTGATTCAAGGGCAGCAAGGGAGCTGAGTAGATTTTAATTTGGTAGAAAATAGCTGCTTGGGGCCAAGACTGTGAAGAACCAGAAATTCAGAGCGGCTATTAGATTACTGCTGCTGTTAGCTCGCATCTCGATCATCCTTACAGCTGCAGTGGACCTGCCGTCCACTTCATTAGTTACGTTAGGACGTCCGTCTACCCCTGCTCTTCCAGCGAAGCCCACTGTGCAGACACGGCCACTGAGGCCGGAGAGCCACATCCTGCCCGAGCCACAGGGAGCCTGTCCTCCCAGCCCCACAGCCCAGCCTCCCCAGCAGAGCTGGTGTGTGATCTGGAATCCAGCCCAAGGGCTTTCAAGGAGAAAGGCCAAGGGGATGGGAGAGAGGGTCAGGAAATGCTAGTTCCTCAAGGCTTCTTGACAAATGCCTCCAAGTCGCTGTGGCAGCATGGAGGGCAGGTCAGAGCACAGAGAAGCGGGGTCACAGGCTCAGAGACACACCTGCACCTGGGAGTGAATCCAGCCGTGGGTTGAATGGTGGCCACTAAAAGACGCATCCACGCCCTAAACACCCCCCACCAACCTGTAAGCGTGACCTTACTTGAAAGATGTAATTAATTTGTGAGTGTCATTAAGAATCTTGATAGGAAATCATTCCGTCTCGGGTGGGCCCTAGGTCACATGACAAAGAGTCCTTCCAAGAGATCAGTGAAGACAACAGAGATAGAGCCTGGGGCGGAGCCACCACACGGCTGCTGACAACCAGAAGCCGGGAGGAGGGACACCCCACCCCTCCTCCACAAAGACACCCCACCCCGAGCCTTTGGAGAAGAGTGAGGCCCTGCCAAAGTCCAGCCTCCAGAGCAGCAGTTCTCAACCTGTGGGTCGAGACCCCTTTGGGGGTCGAACGACCCTTTCACAGGGGTCGCCCGATTCATAACAGTAGCAACATGACAGTGATGAAGTAGCAACGAAAATAATGTTATGGCTGGGGGTCCCCACCACATGAGGAACTGAGGAAGGTGGAAAACCACTGCTCCAGAGGTACGAGGCAGGCAATGTCAGTGGTCTCACACCCCCACGCTGGCGGCCAGTGGTCACAGCAGCCACACAGGATAAATGAGGTGAGAGATGGAGAGCAAGCCTTTCGCAACGGTGCCTGTCACTTCATTAAAAAAACAAAAACACAACTGCCATCGAATCCTTGCTGACTCTATAGGGCAGGGCAGAACTGCCCCTGTGCGTTTCCAGACTGTAACTCTTCACAGGAGTAGAACGCCCGTCTTTCTCCCACGAAGTAGTTGGTGGTTTTGAAATGCCCACCGAGTAACCACTACCCCACCAGAGCACCAGCAAACTGGATGGTGCCCACAGTTAAAGGCAGAAGGTTGGGGCTTCGCAGCCCACCCAGAGGCACCTCGGGAGACAAGCCCCACTGCTTGCGTCCAAAACAACTCTGAAAGCCCCCATGAAGCTCCGGTTTCCCTGAGTATGGGCCTACTCAACAGCTGGGACCCACAAGTCAAGGTCAGCACTTGTTTTAGCATCAGAAGCCCCCCTGGCATCACCCTGGAAACAATGAAACTTAATCTTCAGGGTTTACCAAAAACTCACTGCCAGTGAGTTAGTTTGGACTCACAGCCCCCCTCCATAAATTCCCTCTTTACAGGAGTAGACAGCCTCATCTTTCTCCCAAGGAGCTGCTGGTGGGTTTGACCTACTGATCTTACAGTTAGCAGAACCCCTACATCACCAGCTCCAATCTTCAGGATACAGAATTTAGCAATAGGCACTTTATCAGGCTCCCCGCAGGACACTGCCCATCAGACATTTTGGGAGCCGGTGACTGGTCCTCCTCTTTAGTTTCTGAAGCGCTTCCTTCCCTGATAAAGACTTCACACCTAGCTTCCACAACTCACTCCAGTATTCCATCACCTTAGCTATAAGAAATCCTACCTTGTGTCTACCCTACCTCCCCGAGCAAATAATCAGAGAGGCTGGATGATATGAAGAGAAGAACGCAGCATTAGTTAGTCTGGGAGACTAGAGAAACAAACTCACAGACGCTCGTGTGAAAGAGAGACCTTTATATCGCAGAATTGTATATCGGGCAAACATCCCGGCTCAGTCCACTTCAAGTCCATAAGTCCAATATTAGCCCATATGCCTGATATCAGTCTATAAATTCCTCTTCAGACTCACGCAACACATGCAATGACGCTGAACGCAGGAAGATCACAGGCCAGTGGGTGGAAAGTCTTGTAGATCCAGTGGCAGTAGAAGCATCTCAGTGCTGGCATGTCTCCATGTGGACATGCCAGCTCCAGGGCTCTGGCTCCATCAGTGTGTCTCCATGTAGTTTGTCAACAGGAATGTGTAGCAGAGAGAGTATGTGGCCTCCAGTGAGCTATTTATCTCCATCGCGCCTCAAAATGAGGTCATCAAGCTGCGACCTGATTGATAGGCTAGACTCCACCCCTTTCTCAAATTCACAGATTAGGTAGATGCCACAATCAGGATTGGAGAAAGGCTTATTAACAACTTCTGATATGCAGATGATACAACATCGCTTGCTGGAAGTGAGGGCTTAAAGCACTTGCTGATGAAGATGAAGGGTTACAGCCTGTGGTATGGATGACAACTCAATGGGAAGAAGCCCAAAACCCTCACAACGGGGCCATTAGGTAACATCCTGATAATCGGAGAAAAGGTTGAAGCTGGCAAGGATTTCATCTTGCTTGGATCCGTAATCAGTGCCCCTGGAAGCAGAGTCGATAAATCAAAAGACACGTTGTCCTGGAGAAATCTGTTGCACAGACCTTTAGAGAGCTGAAAAGCAGGGATGCTACTTTGAGAACTAAGGTGTGTCTGAACTGAGCCACGGTATTTCCAATTGCCCCATATGCATGTGAAAGCTGTACATTGATGAGGAAGACTGGAAAAGAATGGAAGCATGTGTGTGATGGTGCTGGCAAAGAACCCTGAGAGTACCACGGACTCCCAAAGGACAGCGAGTCTGTCTTACAAGAAGAAAGGCAAGGACTGCGAGACTTTGGACATGCTGTCAAAAGAGACCAGTCCTGGAGAAGGAGATTATGCTTGGTAGAGGGGCGGTGAAGGAGAGGAAGGCCCTCCAGGAGATGGACGGACACAGTGGCTGCAACAATGGGCTCAAGCACAGGAACAGCTGTGACGATGGCGCAGGACCAGGCAGTGTTTCATTCTGTGGGGAGTGGGGTGGCCGTGGGTTAGAACCAACTCGGTGGCATCTGACAGCAATAACAGCATCCCTCGTCACAAGCTCGATCCTGTTTCCCTTCACTATCCTCTGCAGGGGAGGGACCTGAGTTGGCCGTGGTAGATGTGCCCAACCAGGAGTCGTCAGGCTCTTGAGGGGTTGAGGACACAGGCAACAGTCAAGAGTGAGAAGCCCCGCCAGGCTTAGTGGGAGGGGGTATGAGATAGGCGAGGCCCAGCCAAAGTGGGGCTTCTCCTGACCCTGCCCTCCAAGGTTAACCCCACAAGCCACCTCGAGTCTGTCAACTTGTCATACTGCGGTGGATTGTCTGCTGTTGTAATGCTAGAAACTATGCCATTTCAGATACCAGCAGGGTCACGGATAGTGGGCGGGTATAGTGCTTCCAGGCGTAGACTGGGAAGGTGAAGACCCAATGGATAACAAGAGCATATTGTCCAGCATAGTGCCCAATGATGAGCCCCTCATCACCTGAGGTTGGAAGGCTCTCAGGGCACAAGCGGTGGTCCATGAATCGCCTGGATGGCACAGGACCGGGCACTGTTTCCTTCTGTACATGGGCCACCATCAATCAGAGATGGCTCAAGGGCAACAAAGAAGCCCTCACTGCCATCCCATGCCTAGGGAGCAAGGCCTTCTACTGCCACCTCCACTCCTCCCACAGGAGCAAGCAGCCCCGGTGACCAGGCAGTCCACGCAGGCAAGGGAGCTGCAGGAGCACAGGCGCATGCGGACCTGCCTAACAGTGAAATCGTTCTCACCAGGAGCTACAGAGATCCCTGCCGATGCCTTCCTCGAGCCTGAAGCCCTGGGGTGGTCCCACTGCATTCCTGCTGTAGCCCTTAGGCAGGGGTCACCGCTCTGAGCAGCAGCAGCCGGAGGTAGCGCCTAGAGAAGAACAGTAAGGAGGGAGAAGAGCTGGAGAGTTGCCAGACCCAGCAGGGGGAGGGGGAGGCAATGGCAGGCGCCAGGCAGGGTCTGGTTCACTTCTGCTACGATCGGACGGAGCTGGTGCAAAACCTGCTTTTTGCTTCTGTGTACCCGGCTGGCTGCCATCAAGTCGGCCCTGACTCAGGTCAGAGTAGAACCCCGTGCTCCCCAGGGTTTGCAATGGCTGGTTCTCCAGAAGACGATCACCAGGCCTTTCTTCTGAGGTGCCTCTGGACAGACTCAAACCTCCGACCTTTCAGTTAGCTGCAGAGCACTTAGCTGTCTGCACCAGCCAGGGATGCCAAAAATGTGGTTCGGGAGGGAATTTCAGGCGCTACCCAGACGCTTCTCATTTGCATGTCCAAAAGATAGAGAAAGCCATGACCTGCATCGCAGACCTGTGGTCTCAAAAATGCTTTCGCTTCCAACAAAACCAAGTACAGGAAGAGAGTCAGTAGAACGAACATTGTCATGTGAATCCCTCAATAAATCCAATGCCATCGAGACAATTCCAACTTATAGCAATCCTATAGGACAGAGTAGAACTGCCAACCATGCTTCAACATGGCACCCCGGGGCTCCTTCGAAACCCCCAATAGGTAGTGGTACAGCCACCTGTGCTGTATATGCTTTTGGATAGGAAGCAGGGAAATGGCACGTGTGCTCAGGGACCGATGGGGCATCACTTCTAAAACCGGACAGTAAGTACAAGGATGATCGCTGAATGCCTGGTGATTTCTTTCCTCGGGGCTCAAATACTTCACACAGGGTTTTAAAAGGCAAGGTGGATGCAAATGGAGCTAAATGGGATGCTGTCACAGGTCAGGGCCAAGTCTAGAGCAACCAAAAGGGTGACCTGGCATTTGCTTGGTCTGCCTGAACCCCACAGCAAGCTGAGCCTGATCTCCAGGAGGAAGCTTGAATCTCACCACCCCTTCTCCAAGACCCACTGAAGGGAGCAGGCCCCGTGTCTCTCCCCAGACCACACCGAAGCAAGAGGACCAAGGCCTTCGGAGTGGGGGTTGTTGCAGAAAATCATGCCAATCTGTAACACCATGTTCACCAAGATTTGGACACGCGGACTTTGTTCCCCTTCCTGCCCAGGCCGGGTCCTCAGATGACCCAGCCAGCGCCCATGCAGAATTCATCACAAATCCAAGCAAGCCAGGCACCAACCCCGCAAGGATTCAACATGCCTCCCCCGCGATACAAAGCACTCATGGACAAATGTCCTGTGGTGACAAGGGAAGCAGTAAAGAGGTCTGAGAGGCACAGGGAACGACAATGCCTTGAACAGCTTCCCAACAGCAGACAGAGTCCACACGTGCAGGCAGTACCTCTGCTTCTCTAGCCCCTCCCCAGCTGGCTTCCTAGCCCCTCCCAGGCAGGACCTGCCCCCAGAGCTCAGGAGCAGGGACGCCAGAGCAGGCACTCCAGCTGTAAGGAAGGCAAGTCAACCCTGCAGCTGGCAAGGCCATGCCTGCTTCCCCTAGACTGTGAGCCACCTGAGGACAGCAGCCGTGTCTCCTTTTCCTCTCTGTGGGTTGAGCCCCACGCAGGACCTGGCACCTAGCAGGCTCACGGAAGATGGCTAAAATAATTGCTGGGTGGAGGAGCATGAAGAAACGCACTGGTTTAGAAACATGGTCCCCCATTAACAGTAGGTTTCAGGGAAACTTCCCCCAAGAACCAGACTCAGCTATAATCCTACCCTCCACCCTCCTTTGTAGACCAAAAAGGTCTTTTAAAAGCTTACCGAATTAAAAAAATAAAATTTAAAAAACCTCACTGCCATCAAGCCGATTCCAATTCGCAGTGACCTTATAGGACAGAGTAGAACTGCCCCTGCAGTAGAAAGCCTCCCCTCTCTCCCACGGACTAGCTGGTGCTTTCACGCTGCTAACCTTGGGGTTAGTGGCCCATCGCGAACCCACCACACTACCAGAGCTCCTTGTTATTTATTGTCTTTAAATGGGGGGGGGGGGGCAACTAAATGAAGAGGGTGGAAGAGTTTGCAGTTGGTCAGCAGTATAAGACTTGAGACCCTTTTCCAAAGCATAGAGCTAGCTGCTGCTGTTGCTGGATGCTGGGAAGTTGGTTCGGACTCGTGTGCAAAAGAACAAAACACTGCCTGATCCTGCCCTGTCTTCACAAGTGCCTGGTGGAGCCCCTTGTGAGCGCTACTGTGTCCGCCCATCTCTTTTTTGTTGCCCTGCTACTTTACCATGCGTGATGTCATCTACCAAGTCCATGGAGTGGTCTACACTCCCCTACACGAAGGAATGTGCCTTAGGAAATATTTATTGACTTAAGTGCTTGCTTGGTGGGAAGATTAAATGCAAGTTCAAGGAACTTCTACAAGGGAGGCTCTTCCTCTTCCCCTGTTTTCTAAACCCCCACCATACACACACAGCCTCGGAGCTCAGACGGAGGGGGCTGAAGAGGGGTCAGAGGCACGAGCTGCTGTGCAGAAATCTGTTTCCAGGAACTGTCTATCCAGCTTGATCTTTTCCCTCCAGGTTGGAGCTGGATAAACAGGAAGGCCACTGAACATCAGGTGCAAAGCACAGAAGTTGGAGGGCGATCTTAGATGTCCACGATCTAGGACATGATCTGCCACACACCCACAGGCGGCCTGAAGAAATCACGTCACCTCTCAGGGGTCCAGCCAGCATCTGCCCAGTAAAGGGCTGGAGCCAGACGATGGCTATGATGTCCTCCTCAAGTTCACTGGATAGTTGGAGAAGCACCGCCCCCCACCCCACCTTACCCCATTCCCCTAACCAATATCCACTCGTCCAAAATTGTAGCCCTTGTCCCCAAACACCCAGTCTATCCCACTGTTTTCAAACCCAGTAGATCCCATTGTTTTCTCTCCCTCTAAATGCAGATTCTCCGTCATGATGGAGTTGTTATTTAATACTCAAGCACAAAACCACGGGGTCAGGCATAAGGGTTAACAGAACTGAATTGGCACGGAGGTTCTTAAAGCAAATCTGCAGCTTCCTGTCCTTCCCACAGTAACTACTGCAGGGGACCTTCCTGTCCTCAACCTTCGTTAGACCGTGTGGAGGGAACACCACTGAGGTGTATGCTCCTCACCTGTCTTGTCCCGCTCCCACACTCCAGGCAAAGGAAAGGATCACCAGTTGGATTGGTGAATTTGGGAGACAGACTAGCACTCTGTTCCCCTTTGGGGAACTGCTTGGCCACAGAGCACCTGTGCTCCAGTTCCTCCTGCCCTGAGTGGGATGCCCCCATCTGAGAGGCTTAAGGCTGCCCAGTCCTGTCTGTGTTTGGACGGGTGTGGTGCAGTGAGTTATTTACTCCTCCATCTCGTGATATATTACAAATTCTATCCTCTATAACCTGGGTTATGCTCAAATTTGGGAGTTGTCTTCTATGTTTATGAGGCAGGACTAGAGTACATGTATCTTGAGTCGCTGCCTTTAAAAAAAAAAAAAAAACTAAACTAAAAACCAAACTCGCTGCCATCAAGTCAATGCCAATTTGAAGTGACCCCCAAGCGCCCCCACCCCCCTGTAGCTTTCAGAGACTAATGCTTTTTGCAAGAGAAGAAAGCCCAGCCGTTCTCCCACAGAGCTACTGGTGATTTCAAAGTGCGGACCATACGGACCGCAGTCCAACTCGTAGCCACTCCTTGGGGTGCAGTCTGCATATAAGACATGGAAATTCCTGGCCACATTCTCTTTTGCTCAGGATCCTGTATCTAGATTGTTTTAGCCTCACATCCAGTTCTTAGAACCGAGCCAGCAGCCTATCATCTGACCTAATTCACCAGCTTCCACAGCCTGCAACCTGTCGTCTGACTGGCCAGTTTGGATTTATCCGGCCCTGCGGCCACAGGGGTTGCCTCCAGGCTGATGGTTGATCCATGGATCTGGGACCTGCCAGCCTCTGCAATCACAGAATCCATTTCCCCGATGGCTCTGGGTTCGTTAGGTGTGGCAATGGATGACAGAGGCCAAAATGGGAGAGAGAGTGCTGAGGCGAGGAGGCGGAGGAGTGAGTGTTAAAGATGAGGCAACGGTATCGTGGTTTAGAAAATTGGACCTCTGGAACATCTTTAACCTCAGCCTCATAGGAACCAGCGTTGTGCTGATCCTTCTAAAAGGAATTCTTCATGCAGCAAGTAAGCCTCTCAAATTCAGAGGTGAAATTCAGCAAGCCCACTGGCTGACACACGCAAACCCCCACGGCCTGGTCCAGCACTGTCAGGAAGAACGCTGACACCGATCTTCATGGAGAGGGCCCCTGCCTCTCCCTGGGGCTGGTCCTCGCGTAGAGAGGAGCTCCCCGCATGCACCAAAAAGAACACTGCCATCACGTCGATTCCGACTCACGCTGACGCCGCGATACGGAGGCCCGCCCCACGAGGGTCCCGAGGCTGGCAGTCTTGATGGGAGCAGACTGTCACAGCCTTCTTCCGCAAGGAAGCTGCTGGGTTCAGACAGACAACCTTTCCGTTAGTGGCCAAGTGCATCAGTACTGTCCGACAAGGGCCCCCAAAGCAGGGAATGGGGTCACGGCTAGATCTAGGGGCTCCTATGACACAGCCCTCTGCAACACTGGCTCCATTCGCAGGCAGGTTCTCTCTCCTGGTGGCGAAACAGTGCCAACAGCTCTGAGCCAGCATCCTGCTCTCACCTAACCCAGCAGAAGAGAGAGAGTAGCGCTTCCTGCAAAACACCCCTGCCCCATGCTTACTGACCAGAACAGACTCGGGTGCAGACCCACCCTTGAATCATCTTGTCGGGCCAGAGAAATGGACCCCACTTAAGGCGTGACTATGGGTGCATTCATTCCCACCCTTGGCAAGGAGGGGGCGTGCGTCAGCTCCGTGTGAACCTCACGGAGTCAATGTGAGATAGGCAATACCCCAGGGAAAAGCTTGGATATTGTTCCTCCACAAGAAGAAGGGCTTCTGAGCTGCCAGGTCAGCAGAGGTCACCACACCCCGAGCCTCCAGCAGAATGCCGGGCCCTGCCTCCTCCAGTGCGAGCCATCTGCTTCACTCTGCTTTCCTGACAGGCCAGTTCACTCACCTGCCTGCTCTGCTGGGAGCCACCTTCCCCACATTCCCTGGGCCACACCCCTCACTGCCAGCAGAGGGCCACGATGGCCCCAGAAAAACATTTCCTTGTGTCAAACCCAAAGCACCCACCATATGGAGCTGGGTCACAGGGATCCCCGTCCGCCAGTGCCAACCTTGGTAGAGCTTCTGTAGGGCACTCAATGGCGCTGACACTCTCCTTGACAGGTGAGATCATGAGGATGCTCACTTCTTTCTCAGCCACGCAGTGCTGACAGGGACCAATAAGGGCTCCAATGGAAGAGAACATTCCGGCAATACTGGCAGGTGTTCTTCAGGGCCAGCTGAGTCCCCGTTTCCTTGGGGAAAATGTCCAGGGACGGGTCTACCCCTCCCCTCTTCCCCAGTTGGAAATCACCTGGCGATCAGGTATTATTCTCTTGTCCAATACGAGCTGCACTTTCCTTACTGCATGCCCCAGCGCTGCCAACCTCCCCTGGCACAATGCACCTCGGCCTTCAGATGACTGACGCAGGAAAGGGCTGTTATCTTCACAAGACAGCCCACCCCCGCCCCCACCAGCCTGCTCCGTTTCCCAAGGCAGAGGTGCTGGCCCAGTGCCCTGGTCTGGACCTCCCCTTCCCTGTATCACGTCATTCTGGTCCATTCCCAGGCCCTTACCTCTGGCTATGGAGTTCTGTGGATAAAAGGAGTGGGGAGAGCAGGGTGGGGCCTCAACAATTCCCCAATAAAAACTAACCTTTCTGTCATGCATTCATTCATTTAATCATTCCTTCACAACACTCTATTCAGCACCTACAGTGTACTGATTGGGTGCTGGGGCCTCCGGAACACTCAGCACAGACCATGGAGCGCACGCACTAGTAGACAACAGACTGATTTGTAACACCCCCGCTTTACATGTCACCAGGAGGGCCTGGCGGGGCAGGAGGTTAAGGGCTGTGCTGCTAGCCCATCCTGAGGTAGCACAGAAGACGAGCCTGGTGATCCGTGTGCCCCAGAAGCCACAGCCTCAGAACCGACAGAGCAATTCTACTCTGTCACTGGGGGCCACAACCAGCTCAGTGGCATCTGGCTCTGTCGGGCACTGTCCCCAATCTGATGTACCCGATCCTCAGTCAATGGTATTGCCACCTCTAGCTTAAGAACGGGGCAGCTCCAGAGGCAACCTGCCCGAAGCCAATCCACCAGCTCAGGCTTTCTGACTGCAAGTCTGACGATCTTCTTTGGGGCTTCTCCAACAGAAAGAGGCTAACGAAGCACAGCCTAGCACGGAAAAACGACATTCAATCAGCTCAATGCCTCCCCCCACCCCCACCCCACCCAGAGGTGTAAGACACACAAGCAAGGCCTAATCCTTGATCTAAACTAGTGTAGGTTCCCAGAGTTATTTGACCTGTCGTTCAATTTTCAGAAAACAAATTACTCAGCAGCTTCCTAGCAATGAAAAGCTTTTGTACTGTAACCGAAGAGCCAAGATCAAGTGAAGGCTCTGCTTTTGCAGCCCCTCCCCACTGGGTCATTCCAGCGCCCCTCTGGGAAACCATCCACGTTGGGATGCACGGATCTGAAGGAACCTACAGTCCGTTGTTTGTCGCTGTTAGGTGCCTGTAGTGGAATCTGACTCACGGCAACCCCACGTGACAGAGTGTAACTGCCCTTTAGGGGTTTCTAGGCTGTAGTCTTCATGGGAGCAGGTCCCCCGGGTCTTTCTCGGAACTGCAGGGTGGCTTCAAACTGTCAACCTACCATTTAGCAGCCAAATACTCAGTCATTGCACTGCCTACCCCAAACCAAACCCACTGCCATCGAGCAGCTTCCGACACAGAGACCCTAGAAAAGGCATCCTCGAACTACGGCCTGCGGGCCACATGCGGCCCGCCAAGGACATTGATCCGGCCCACTGAGTGTTTTTGCCCCATTTTGTTTTTCACTTCAAAATAAGATATGTGCAGTGTGCATAGGAATTTGTTCATAGCTTTTTTAAAAACTATAGTCCAGCCCTCCAACGGGTCTGAGGGACAGTGAACTGGCCCCCTGTTTAAAAAGTTTGAGGACCCCCTGCCCTAGAGGATAGAGGAGCACTGCCCTTTTGGGTTTCCAAGACTGCCAATCTTAGCAGGAGCAGGTCACTTCCTCTTTCCCTATGGAGAGACTGGTGGGTACAGCCCCTGACCCTGCACCCGGCAGCCCGGGCACAGCCCATTACGCTCCCAGGGCTCCCTGTGGCTCTTCCAAGGACCCTAAAATGTAAAGTGAGAGGCATGTAACCAACTATCATCTGTGTTGGGAATAAATTCACAAAGGGAGCTCTCTCTAGTAAGATACACAGAAATAAGGATTTCCTCAGGCAGGAAAATTGAGTCCCTGAGGAACAGACGGAAGACGATGGGTCTGTATGTTGTGAATTGTGCACAGTTTCCATCAGGAGCCGTGCGAACGTAGTTCTCATTAAACGACTCTTTCAGGTTGCAACCAGCCAAATCCTGAATGGGGGAAAAGTCTACAGAATAAATGATCTGGTTGCTTCAACAAATGACTTTAAAAAAAGAAGGAAGGAGAAACACTACAGTTTTAAAAATGCAGGAAAGCTCAAGCGATGCCATCGCTCTGCCTCATTTGGAACCATATTTGAACAAACAAACTATAAAAAGACATTTCTGGGGCAACAAGGAAACTCAAACCCAGCGTAGGTCTCCGCGGCCCCACAAAAGTGCCGGGAGCCTGTAAGGTCTGGCTATGGGGTCGTCATCGCTTTGTGAAGGGCCTCGGGTATCAGGGCTACACACGGAAGGATGTACAAACGAGGTGACAGGATAGCTGAGGGTTACTTTGAACAGCTCCCTGAGACATAAGGAATTGATGGATGAACCAGAGTCTGTGAGAGAAGAATGACAACATTTTGATAATTTTTGAAACCAGCTGAGAGTTCCATAGGGGTTCGTTAAACTCATCTTAGTCGCTCTACTCCCGTGAGCAGCTGAAAATGTCTATAACGAAAAGTTTAAATAAAAATGTACACGCATCTAGGCTGTCTGGGTAGGAAAACGTCACAGAAGGGCGAGTGCCTGAACTGAGCCCGCGGGGATGGCCCAGGATTTCCTAAGGGGCAAAGGGCATCCATGCTGACAGAGCAATGGCACACAGGTCTGCCGTGTGCACAGGTTACTGCGGACACAGAGGCCTCTGCGTGGACACGGGTCCTGGGGAGGACACAGGTCTAGTCTAGCAAACCTTCCACTGGAGAGATCAAGGGCATCTGCTTTTGACCCAAGTCCACCATCATCCCGCAACAGCACATGCCCTCTTGCTTAGCTCCCTGAGACACCCGGACGCTGACTCCAAGTGAGGGATGAGTGTGTGGTCGACAACTCCACCCAGACACCTAGGAGACACTGGGGTGGCCTTCAGAGGACAGGCAAGCAATTAACCTCCTTCAACTGGGTTTTGCCTGACAAGCAGTTTGGGAGCTAGCTCAGTTATCTCAGGGACAGAGCCTCCATCTCTCCTGAGTCATTCCAGAGATACACGCCAGCCTCCTGGGCAGCCACCTCTAGATTAATAACCTCAGCACCTGGGGCTGGGGAAAGGGGGAGGTGGGGGTGTCAGCTTCATGTCAGCATACCAGCCCAGCCCATCAGCACTAAAACAGCCCACCCAGAAAGTGGAAATGTGCTCCTCCCAAACCAAATCGCCAGGAGCCCCAGGCCCAGCCCTCATGCTGCCCCTCCCTTTATGGTGCCCACCTCCAGCTGCACACATGTGTCTCGTCGTGTCCTGGCTGCCCCGCTAGTTCCCCTTACCTCGGATCGAAGCTGCAGGTACTCTTCCGACCCATAAGGAACATGTCTCAGGGAGGTGAGGTAGTCATAGCTGATGGCAGCTGTCTGTGAGCCAAGGGAGGAGAAGGTTTAGTGCCTGGAGTCCCACACTGCACCTCTCTTTCTGACAGGCCGCCCCTAAGAGGCTCTGCCCTCAGACCTTACCCTGGTGGGCTTCTTCCTCTACAGGAAGGCCGGTCTCAATATAGCAGCCCCTACCCAGCAGGAACTATGCACCATTTATTATAACAAGCCACCATGCAAAATTACCTTCTGTGTTTTCTCCTTGTTGATGTACTATCTCCCCATAACTAGAGCGTAAACCCTAGAAGGGCAAGGGCTTGTCCTTCCTCTTCCTCACTGTACCTCCAGAAACCTTCCAAGGCACGAGATGAATGGATGTTGTTGGATTAATTCACTCCTCTCCGTTTCACAAAGCAACTTAATCTGATTTTTAAGTGCTGATTGGGTCTAATAACACACGTTGTAACTCTGGGTCTTTGTGATAGTTAGGTTTTGTGTCAACTTCGGTGGGTCTGGTAGGTAAGACCCAGTAGTCCATGATCTGATTTAACACAGTGTAATCAATCACTTCCATAATGGAATCTACTATGAGTAGCCAATCAGTTATATGAAGATTAGGGTGGAATGCAATGCGCTTACACAGATCACGGCCCTGATGCAATCAATTAAAAGGACGTTTCTTCAGGAGTGGGGCCTGCTTCGGACACAAGTGAACACTGTGGAGAAACTTGAGCCCATGGCCTGCTAT
This sequence comes from Echinops telfairi, assembly GCF_000313985.2. Classification (NCBI taxonomy): domain Eukaryota; kingdom Metazoa; phylum Chordata; class Mammalia; order Afrosoricida; family Tenrecidae; genus Echinops; species Echinops telfairi. Next base: position 27,640,194 of record NW_022103915.1, read on the forward strand.
ATTGCCTGCCACCTGACCCTCAATTAATGTGCTTCTGCAATCACAAGACTGGCACCTTCCTGCTGATCTTGAATTCACAGCCCATGCAGCCATGCACGGAGAAGTCTCCAGCCTAGCATATGACTTACAGACTTGGAACTTGCCTGGACTTGAACTTGCCAACATCTACAACGGTGTAAGCATTTTCTTTATCTAAATATACACCCACGTAAGATTCACTGGCTTCGCTTCTCTAGAAAACCCAAAGGCAAAACTAGAGATAATATCTCCTCGTCCGTGGTGAATCAGAGCATGAGAGCCTCAAAGGTGTCTCGGCAGAGAGGATCCTTGGGGACGAATCTCCCCCCAAACCTTCCTTGTTAAGACTTGGCAGTTCTCAAGATGCTACGGGGCTTAGAAGATGGATACTGGAACAGTTCTTTCACTTACCTAGACCCCACTAGACTTGACGGTATTAGACAAACACTTGCTAGACACCAACCACAAGCACGACCTGGCCACTGCATCGTGTACAAAGATAACCAAGGCTATCAACAAGGTCTAGCCCTGGTTTAGGAAGCGCTGGTTGATATGTCCTGCTTTGTTCTCAGCTACTCGAGTCCATAAGGGACCATCTAACCCGACTTCTTCCCGGGCAATCCTCCTGATTGCCGGCTACCTGGGCCCCACAGCAGCGGTCATCGGAGTCACTCTCATCTTGTCACAGTGCATGGCTATGCACTGCTTTAAGCCATTCCTGTGCCCTCTCCTCAACCAGGAGTTCTACGAGGGTTGGGCCTGGGTGGGACAGTTCAATTGTACCCCTCAAAATATGTAAAGTAATGCTGCACTCAAAGAAAGTTTTGGACCAACACTTGGGAATTATTTCATCGTCCACAGTCCATATACCCAAAGGCTGTCTTTGAATCTATGATTCCGAAAGGAGACGGATTGTCCTCAAGCACCCACACCACCCCAGTAGCCTCCTGGTTGAGCAACGCTCAGGAGAACACTTGACAACACAGAGAATTGAGGAAATGGCTAGACAACCCACAGAGGGTATGCATCAGAATGAGCCTTCACTCAGCCTACTGCACATTGAGGGGGAAGCAAGCACCAGGGCAAGTGGTCACCTACCCACCCGTGGAGCAATGAACGTGGGGCAATGAACGGTACAGAAAGGTCTGGGAGCATCCCATCCAATAAGTTAGGAGCATATGCTCACACCAGGAAGATGCTCCTACTGAGCCCCCGGAGAAACCCTCTAAAGGTCAAATATTCACTCAGATTCTGTCAACGTGGGGTCTGGGGAGCAGCAGAGTTCTAGACACAGAGTCTGATCCCTGTGCTTCTAGCCACAGTCTCCGAGATTCCCATACAGTTATGGGATGGGGCTGTGCACATAGCCAGGATGTCCAGTAGTGTGAGGATGTCCTCACCATCCTGCGATGTGATGTCATTTTTCTCGTGTGTATGTGTTGGGTAAATTCTGGTGTCTGTGTCTTAGGGCTCGGGATCAGGTTGTGTTCTTTAGGATCTGTGTGTTACAAGAAGGAGGCATGATTGGGATGGATTGCATACACGTCACTACCTTTACTCAAGCCACCTCCCTTGCTTGAGTCACACCCTTTATTTTACAGGAAGGAGGGAGACACCAGCAAAGAGGGGACCTGAATATCACCAAGAAGGAAGCACAAGGAGCAGACCCTATCGTTTGGAGCCAGGATCCCTGCACTGAGAATTTCACAGACCAGCTAACAGAGAAAGATATAATACCAGAAATAGCAAAAGGCAGTGATAGATGATTACCCCAAATCAACAGACATTCCTATAGGAGCCTCAATGAACCTTAATGGAAATCAAGTCCAGAGGAAGGAAGGGACATGTCTGTCTCAGAAGTGATTTCACTTCTGTTGGTGGGTAAACCAGGTAAGGCAACCTGCCTGTGGTGGTTACATAATTTCATGTCAACTTGATGAATAGAGTGAAGGGGTGGAGTTCGGCCTGTCAATCAGTCACAGCCTCCTGGTGGGCATGACCTTCTCATGAGGATTCTGGGAACTTCCTCCCCGGAAGAGGACCACACACTCTCTCTCTCTACTTCATCTTACTGCCGAGGAGACACACTCGGGAGTTGAAGGAGTCATGTGGAGATGCTTCCACTGACACTGGATCCACAAGACATTCCACCTACCGGCCTGTCATCTTCCTGCATTCAGCATCATTAATGTGCTGCGTAAGTCTGATGAGGAGTATATGGCCCAGTAACGGACATATGGGTTAAAATCAGACTTATGGACTTGATCTGGACTGGGCTGGGATGTTTTCTCAATATACAATTGCTCTTTGATATAAAACTCTCTCTTACACACGAGTGTCACTGGATTTGTTTCTCTAGTCAACCCGGAGTAACATCCTGCTATTGGGAAAAATGATTAGCATTACTTATATAAACCGCTGAATGGGAGAATATGCCCAGTGTTATGGTCCTAATCAGGCACCTTTCACTGGGTTTCTATCCAGTCCTTGGGGAGCCAGGCCATGTGCTAGAGACAACTGGGACTTTAGACTGTCCTTCCAAAGTGCACAGCATCCTTCTTAGACCATACCCAAAGGATCTGATTTGGAACTCCCACTATGCAAACTGGACTTTACCTTAAACACACCTGTAGCAGATTAAAGGCTCTGAAATAACCCTTTGGATTTAAGGCTAACATGCCTTCGTGTAAGGAAACGCAGATGACTACTATCCCAAGATTACTATCCCAAGAATATACTTGGGAAGTCACTGGACGTGGTACAAATCTCTTGCCTATAGGTGCCCCCTAAAGGGCACCTTAGGGCTACCATACATTTGCTATTTTCATACTGATTTTGCTTTCTTATGGCATGTCTTAGTCCAGCAGGCACAGTGCTGCCTTTATGAATCAGCATTACTGAAAGTTTTGCCCTGCTCAAGTAGAAAGAAAATGTTTTGAAAACGATGATGGCAACAAATGTACAAATGTGCTTGACACAATGGATGGATGGATGGATGGATTGTGATAAGAGTTGTACGAGCATCCAATAAAATGACGAATTTTTTAAAAAAAGAAAGTTTTGACCTATCTCCAACCATCATTGTTTACATAAATAGTGTCCAGTCACTTAAGTTTTTAATCTGTACAAGTCAACAATGCATGTATTTCAGTCTAAAGGGCTGTCCGATACATGTATATTTTATTCTTCTCAACAGTTTTACATTCTATATCATTGGTAAATTAATGATACTATTGATAGAATTACCATATGTCCCATGTGGATGATTTATAATGTCTCCCAATAAAATAACAATGTCTCTAAAGTGGACCAGGGAACATAAATAAACCATAGATATATGAATGGATTTTGAGCTCAAACTTAATCATAGCCCTAATCTAAAAACAATTAGTTTTTATGATGTGGCCCTAAGCCATATTTGCCCTCATAAAGGGATCACTGAAGATATGGGTGCTATAGGAAAATGTAATGAAGAAATCAGATGGTACCCGGCTATCACAAAGAATAGCATCTGGGGTCTTAGAGACTTGTCTTTAAAAAGAGCAGCCATCTAAGTGTGGTGCCATCTAAGTTACTACAGAAGAAACACACCAGTCTGTGTGATCTATGGTTTATAAATAAATACATCTCTGGTGTCAATTCGAGGATTCAGAGTGAAGGGGTGGAGTCTAGCCTGTCAATCAGGTCATGGCTTGATGACATCGATTGGAAGTGGTAAGGAGATAAATGAGCTCGCTGGAGGCAGGACACATGCTCACTCCCTGCAAGACATTTCTGAGAAGCCACATGAAGCTACCCTGATGCAGCCAAAGTCCTCAGAGCTGGAGAAGCCACGTAGAGACCCCTGCAGGCACTGAGATGCTTCCACCGCCACTGGATCCACAATACTTTCCACCCTCTGGCCTGTGATCATCCTGCATTAGGCATCATTGCATGTGTTTCGTGAGTCTGGAGACGAATTTATAGATTGGTATCAAACATGTGGCTAATACCAGACTTATGGACTTGATCTGGACTGGGCTGGAATGGTTTCTCAATGTTCAATTGCTCTTGTATATAAACCTCTTTCTTATACACATGAGTGTCTATGAGTTTGTTTCTCTAGTCAACCCAGACTAACACAAGCCCCGAATCCATGTGATGGATTCCCATGTGTATTAAGCGTTCATTGAATCGACTCTGACCACTGATCAGAGATGTCAAAGCCTTGCTATCAGGCAAAGTGCATTAGAAAGTGGATTAATGCAGATGTAGTTTGGTTAAAAGTGAATATCTTATCATTTGACCCCCTTTTGACCCAGTTTAAATTTGTTCTAGTTTTTCTTCTTTTCTGCTGAATTTTCTGTTTGCTTTGTTTTGTTTTTGTTGAGGCTTTTCTGTTTTAATCTGTTATTGTTGTTGGGGTGTTTTGTTGTATATTTTCCTTTATATGAAACCCCAGGACATGTAAATCTATAGAGATAGTAACTGGATTAATAGTTGCTTGGGGTTATGGCAGGGGAGGCTGAGGGGTATGGAGAGCTAACAAGAATGAAGAAAATGTTCTAAAATTGTGGTGATGCTTGCACAGCTCTTTTATAATATGTTTAAACTATTGAATTGTGTGATACTTGGATTATGGCAAGAAATCTGATCAAATTAATTTCTTTCAAAAGAAGTGACAAGGAAATGAGAGGCAGGGCAACAGGACCAGGAGACTGGTTGCGGCCCACACAGTGGGCTTTCCCAGCCCCAAGAGTGAGAGCCCTCTGCACCTTCAGGCCAGGCTTGCGACCCATAGATTGGGAGAGTTGAAAGTGTGAGCAGGAGGCTCCTGCCTACCGTCACTTATAGGTGGAGCTAGGTCCACTCCCACACTGAGAAAAAGTGCTGAATGCTTCAGGCTGCTGTTGGCTACCGAGCTTTGTAACACTTGCCCAAGCAGGGCAGAGAGCTGGAGAGAGACCTGCCTGAGGGTATGGCAGAGAAGTGGCTATCCTGACTAAAGAACTATCACCTGATTTGTTCTGGATCCTGCTTATAACCTGCTACATGTGTCCCTCATAGAACCCACAACCGTGTCTGGGTTCTGTGTGGCCATTGCAACAAATCACCAAGTGCAGCAGAGAAGTAGAGTTCTGTCAGAGGGCCAGCTAGTCTCCGAGAGAGGAAGCATGTCCTCCTCACAGGGTGCAGTCTTGACCTCAGTTCTCCTTCGCACTTGTACAGGCAGATGTAGTCAATGTCACCGCCAAGCCATTGTTACAGGAGCCATTCACGCCAGCTCGCTGGAGAGTACCCCGATTTGCTGCTGGGACGGAATCGAAGCTGCAGTCCTCCGTGTGGGTCCATCACTAAGATGAGACACAGACCCCAAAATGGGACGGCTGCAGAGCAATGACCCTGGGTCATCCCATCTCGTTCCCTTTCGGGGTGCAGAGGTGGTGTGTATAGCAATGCTGGTATACACATGTGCACACCCATGCCTGTGCAACTGCGTAAGGGGAGCTTCAACACACATTAAGAATACACACACATCCACATATGTGCAAACAGTGCATTTATCCATTATGTGTGAACACACGCAAACAATACCACAGCTCCTGAAGTGAGCTAAAACCTACCGTAGCAACTGCTCTGCCCACCCTGACAGCGCCGAAGTCATTCGGGTCCAAATACTTGTTATTGTAGAGGTAGAAGCCAGAAGCAGCAAGAGCCACACTGGTCCACGAAGCAAGCTTTACAGCCCTGCCGGCCATGTTCCCAGGCTCTGCAAAGAGAGAGAAGCCAGGAAACTGTAACTGTTAAGGATTTCATAGTCACTCAGACCAAGGTTCAAATCCTGGCTCTGCCACTAAATAGGGTATAACCTGGACCATTTTCCTTGGTCTCACCGAGCCTCAGTTTCTTCGTTTGGGAAACAGGGAAGCGAGGCACCTACTCAAAAGCTACTGGGATCATCAAATGAGATGTGCATATAAAATGCTCAGCATAGCACCCGGGGCAAATCAACTCTGAAAACCATTCTTCTTTCAACAATGTTGGGCACTGTTTAGTCACAATAGAAAGTGTGAACAGAATTCAGATCGTGTCCACTTGGAGCTTACAAGTGAGAGGGGCAACAGGCACTACGCAGATACATATATTGTATATGACGTTACCAGCTGGCATTAGTGTGAAGAACAACAGCAGAGAGGGCATGGGGACACAGGGTGATGAAAGATGCTGATTCGGACAGAATGCTTCAGTAAGCATTGTCACTTGTCACAAACACTTCACAGCCATGCATGCACAGACATCAGTGGTTTGTTTTAATTTTCTCCACTTGTTATTGTGAATTAGGTGAAGGTTTACAAAGGAGAAAGTATTGGCCATTGCGTGGGGCAGGGTTCTCTAGAGAAACAAACCAGGACACTTACAGATAGATGATAGATAGATAGATAGATAGATAGATAGATAGACAGACAGACAGACAGATAGACATAGATAGATAGGTTTATACAGCAAAAAGGAATATAACAGTTAATTAATCCACACAGGAGTACAGAGGGCTCAGTTCAACTCACTTTCATGGAACATTTAATATGCTGGAAGTCCTTCGACTCACAAGTGGGCTGCCAGGTCCAAGGTCAAGGAAGCAAACAGCTCAGTCCAGGCAAGGCAGGCAGAGAATGCCCGGAGGCAGGGTGTATCAGCAACAGTCAGTAGTTTGTGAGCTCGACAGAGAAGGCCCAAATGGGATATCAAACTAAAGCAATGCAAGGTGACAGGTTCCACCAGCCTCAAGCTCAAGTGATGTACATGCTAGCAGCTTGGCGAAGCAGGTCTCAAAGGAGCCTCAAGCTCTAGCACATGATCCACAGGTTGGCTGGGTCCACAGGTGGTACAGCACACAGGTTGAAGTACAGAACTAGCTAAAGCAGCAGCACACTGGTCCGACCACCAGAGGAGAGACAGGGACTGGCGTTGCAGAGCCATTTATCTTTGCCCTCCAATCAAACTGAGACCTGATTAATCCCACATGTTCCTATGGGCCTGTGACACAATAAGCCTAACTAACACAACCATTCAACAATTCAGGCACATTCTGATTCAACTCATCAATGCAATTCCATCAATGTACCATCCCTTATCCTTCTTCCTCCCAGAGCCCCACTCCCCCCCCACACACACACATGTACCCCACACACACACATTTCCATTCCTCCTTTTTTCCTAACACTCAGAGCTTTGCCTTTGGGTAAACACTGCCCTTTTGATCTTAAATGGTTGATTCTTCTAATACAGGGGTGAGTTCAGTTCCAGACCTGAAGGTTAAGTCTTAGGGATCCCACCAGTTTCCTTCTGCCAATAAGCTTGATCTTTCATGATTTGGCATTCTGTTCCACATTTTTCTTCCATTCTACCCAAGTCCTTCTAATGTGATCCTCTTCAGAGCAGTTGGTGGTGGTAAGCCGGGCACCATCTAGTTCTTCTGGTCTCAGGTTATAAAAACTGATGTTTGCGTGGTGCGTGAGTCCACTGGATTGTTTCCATGTGTCTTTCAATTTCACAGATATTATGGCTGTGTGGGCTGCCAGTTGATTCTGACCCTATAAACCACTGCCACAGAGTTCATTCTGACTCATACTAACCCTATATGTGGTTTCCAACACTGTAAATCTTTATGGAAACAGCCTCTCTCTTCCAAGAACACACTCACTGTCATCAAGTCCATTCTGACTCCTATCTATTCAATACGACTGACTCGATGCCCTGCATAGTAAGATTTCCGAGGTTGCTGCCTTGTCTTTCTCCTATGGAGAAGTTGGTAGATTAAAACGATTAGCCTTTCTGTTAGCAGCCCAATGCTTAACCCACGGCACCACTGCTTCCTCCTAGCACAGAGACCAGCAAATCTTGTAAAGAGTTCTACAGGAAACATGCTGGGCTTTGAAGGCCAGAAAGGTAACCAGGCGTGGTTAGCACATAGTTGTTGTTCTTGGGTGCTGTGGGGTTCACTGGGACTCACAGTGGCCCCATATGACAAACTGTTCCATTTACTTGTTTGTTTGTTTTAGAGTTTCTCGCTCTTATCTTTACAGATAAGATCACCAGCTTTTGTTCCCACAGAGCTGCCAGGTTAATTCAAACCATCAACCTTTCAGTTAGCAGTTGTGCATTGAACCACAAAGGCTCCTTGGGCACCCAGTGTTAGATGCTGTTGAGTCCGCTCCAGCTCATGGTGACCCTATACACAACAGAACAGAACACAGTCTGGTCCTGCACCGTCCTCACAACTGCTGCCTGGGCCCATGGATGCAGCCACGGTGTCAATCCATCTTGTAGACGGCCTTCCTCTTTTTCACTGTCCCTCTACTTCACCAAGCGAGATGTCCTTCTCCAGGGTCTCTACTGACGACGTGTTCAAAGTCCGTGAGGCAGTCTCGACATGCTTGCCCCTAAGGAACATATTTCTTCTAACACAAGATTTGTTTGTTCTTTTAGCAGCCCGTGGGATTTTTAATATTCTTCGGCAATTATAATTCAAGTGCATTGATTCTTCTTCAGTCTTCCGTATTCACTGTCCAACATTCACATGAATGAAAATAGCATGGGTTCAGTCAGATGTACCTTAGTCCTCAGAGTAACACCCTTGTTCTTCGATACTCTACAGAAGTCTTGTGCAGCAGATTTACCTAATGCAATATGTCTTCTGATCTCTTGATTGCTTTTTCCATTGGATCCAAGTAAGACAAAATCCTTGACAACGTCAAACTTTCCTCCATTTATCATAAGGCTACCTATTGATCCAGTGCTGAGGACTTTGGTCTGCCTTACATTGAGTTGTAATCCATATTGAAGCAATCCTTGATCTTCATCAGCAAGTACTTCAATTCTTCCTCACTTTCAGCAAGCAAGGTGTGTCATCTGCATATCACAGGTTGTTAATAAGCCTTCCTCCAATCCTTCCTTCATATAATCTAGCTTCTCTGATTATTTTCTCAACATACAGATTGAATAAGGATGGTGAGAGGATACCACCCTTCCTGGTTTTAAAACTATGCAGTATTCCCTTGCTCTGTGTGCACAACTGCCTCTTGATTCGTGTACAGGTTCCACATGAGCACAACTAAGTGTTTTGGAACCCCATTCTTCTCAAGGCGATCCACAGTAGGTGCTGCAAAAGCATTTACTGAGTGAGTCATCAATCAATGAATAAACCATATTGTCATGTGTTGAAAGCTGATGTGGCCAGGTTTTCTCCCTCAGAGGTATTTGCAAGTCCCTCTCAGGCTGTTGTCACAACAGATGAACCTGCCAGTACCTTTCTTTGGGGGAGAAAGCCCAGGGACAGGCGCTTTCAACACTTAACATTTGGGGCTCGCCCAGGATCTGCCTTTCTTCTGATTTGCCCTACCCCAGAGGTAAGTCACACTGGGATCTCTTGTCCTTGTAACATTTATTTGGCTTTTCAGGGTGTGTTATGCAGGGTGCTTTAACAAAACTAGGATGCTTATGATTTTATATATTTATGGATAGCTTTATATCGTTAGAAGGGATACAACAGGTAATTAATTCACACAGCAGTACAGAGGGCTAGTGCAACTCACTTTCGCAGGCAGTTGATATAATGAAGGTCCTTCCAACTCACGCTGGCCACTGGTCCAAGGTCCAGGAAACAGGAGGGAAGTGGCTGGCAGGAAGTGAGTCAAGGAGAGTCGGCCCACAGGCAGCAGACACAGCAAGGTAGGGCAGCAACAGCAGGGAGATAGGATGCCAAGGTGTAGCAGAGGCCAGTAGCGCAGCAGTGTGGTGAAGCAGAGAGCCTCAAGGTGGAGCACACCATAGTGACATAATCCACCACAATCCACAGGCTGGCTTAGCCCACAGGCAGCCAGCACACAGCTGAGGCAGCTGAAACAGAGCAGCTAACTCAAGCAGCAGCACGCTAGTCCGATCACCAGAGAAAAAGAAGAGGGCAGCCTCAAAGAGCCATTTATCTTGGTCGCCCTTCAATCAAGGTGCGACCTGATTAACTGGCTAAACCCCACCCACATGTTCCTACGGGAGCTATGTTGGCACAAAAAACCTAACTCACACAGGGTGTGTCTCTTTTCTTTGTCCTCTGTTGAATTTCCAGGGCTAGTTCTGGAAGGTTTTCTCCTCTCCAGACGGAAGATGAGCAGCACATCCTCCCTCCGTCTTCCTAACTTATTAACTTAGCCATGCAAAGGCGGCATAGGGTGATCTACTCATCAAAAAAAATTCTCTATGAGTGCACCTACGTGTCGTTTGAAGAATAGACAAGAAAGGTTCATCCAGGGGTGGTGAAACAGTTGGTCACTTTCAACCCTGCCCCGGACCCCCGAATCCTCTTGAGGACAAGTGAATTGAGTCAGACACAAAAACAGGCATGGCCAGCTCTGAGAGTCACACCCACAGAAGTTTATTCCATTACAATCAGCACCTTCTGGCCCACTACACGTAGACCTCATTTGAGGGGGAGGAGTTTTCCACCTTTGCTGAGCTGGCTATGGTATGTGGAGAGCATGTCTCCTGCTTCGTCTGTTGTATGGTCTTATCTGCATACGGCCTGCCCTTCAGGCCCTAATAGGCTGGCTTTTCAAGAAGACTGAAAGGATTATTTCCCTCTTGTTTGAATTTTGCAACTGTGCCTCTGAGTCTGGGAGAGCCCTTATTTAAAATCCAAATTACAGTCTCTTAGGCCACCAATTGTGGAAGGTTTGGTGATATAAGATTCCAGTTAGCGGGCTTACGAGTCTCCATGAGGCAAGTAAACCAATGACAGGATTAGATTTCCTCAGAACAGAAGCTGTGTTTACATCTTACTGTCGACTTAACTTTGTTTAAAGGACTCAAGATATGGCAAGTGACTGGAGGGCACCAGGAAGGGGCTGATTTGCACTCAGCATTACCCACCCAGGCTATGGAGGCCCCTGCCATGGAGGGGGTGCTATCCTTCCTGGGAGAGCCACAGATCTCCAAAGAGACAACTCCCTGAAATAGCTGTGTGATGTGTTAGGGTCCCCAACCCTGGGATGCTGGAGGTCACAGACTTAAGCCACGTGCATATCTGGTGGTTTTAGATAAAGCATGGTTTACTAAAGAATTGGAAGACCCCTGGCTCGTCCCTAGACAGTTTGAAGCAAACAAACATAGGGAGAGGGATGCCTTTCTTTCATAACATTGCCAGGCTGATGTATCAATCAGGAGACATAAAGGCCAGCAGGCTGGGTAGAGGATGAGAGGGTGCTAAACAAACAAACCAAAAAAGCACCATTCTTCACCAAGACCAAGAACTTTACCCAGGCAAGAAGATGACCAGCCGTCAGAATCCCTTACAGCTCTGCACTTTCTGCGCCTCTGCAATAAAAATCTGGCTGCAGCTGAGTGTGAGGAATGCTGCTAGCAAAGGGGCTTGTTTTCAGCGTGCGGTCTGTCTGTTATCTAGGATTTGAAATCTCCCCCTAGCCGACATGTGTGAGGTCTGGTTAGATCTATTTGGTCTGTTAAACTGGATTTCTTCAGCGCTTCTCTATCCTGACCTTGAAATTTAAGTTGCTGTTTCCTTGAATTTGTTCTGAAATTTAAGTCTTTCTGTTCATCTGACCAGCGTGGAGAATGTTGTGAGTCTGAAGCGGAGAAGAGAACACTGAATTTGAGTATTTGAAAATGAATTTAGTTGACATAGCCTTGGGTGTATGGAAAAATAGGCTGCTGAGTGGAGTCTTTTTAATTTCTAAAAAATGTGGGCTTTCCCTTTACCCAAGATGGCGACTACCAGGTTATCTACCCCGAGTGTTTCCTGCACAGACTAAATATGTCCCATTTTGGACATTCTTTCTCACATTGGAAACATGTCCCAGGTTCTCTTTACCTCTGTTAGGATCTTATATACTCGTGTATAAGCCGAGTTTTTCAGCACATTTTTTATGCAGTTTTTGTGGCAACATTAGGTGCCCTGGCTGATACTCAGGTCGGCTTATATTCGAGTCTGTGCGGTAAATAGTTTCATGTCTTTAATAGGGAAGTCTTTCTTCCTTTCTTTTTTTTTTTCCACAATAAGACTTTTTATTTGTCAACATTAAGTCTGAATTGTAAACAGATTCTTGATCTGGTGGCTCATAGCCATCATCTTGTTCCACGTTTGCACCTGTCTCAACTCCAGTCGTTTCTCCAGAACGTCCACCTTCACCATGAGGCTCCATGAGTCTTCTTCCCAAGTCAAACATGGGCTTCTTCAGCATCTTTACTTTTCTGACAAACACATCATGGAGAAAGAGACCGGCAAGCCTTTTCTATGTCTTTCCCAGTGCTGTCTGGAACCAATTTATTGACCACTTCTTTCAAGTCATTTGTCTGCACTTCTCGGGTCATGATCTCCATCACTGTCTTTCGGGTTTGGTGAACCTGCTGGTGCTGAGCACAGAGGCCTTCCAAATCTGATTATCGCGTTTTTTAGTAAAACCAACACAGAGCAGATGCAGCAGACACCCATCGGTAGTCTTGACATCAACATGAGTCTCCAACATGGTCTGCCATTGTTTGACCGTGGAGCGTACCTTGTCCCGAGTAACATCCACGCCAGGGACGTTGGTCAGACAGTGTTTGCCCTGAACGTCCTCAGTAATTAGCTTGACTTTTCTAAAGGCAACCTCATCCTTTTTCAGATCAGCAAGGCTCCCTTCAAAAACTCGACCCTTGAGGCCATCAGATGCAGTTTTGGTTCCTTGAGTCCTGGTGACTAGTGTTTTCCCAATATTTCTGATATTGAACCTAGCTGGTGCTTTCACGTCATACCAATCTGTCTTAGAAAATGGACCAACCACTTTCTTCTTAGCTACTTTTCTGCCACCTTTTGTAAGGTGCTTGTTTTTGCCAACCAGGAAAGTCTTTCTAAAGAATGCACTGGGTTTTTTTTTATTGGTATAACAAGGCCTTTTAGAACAAAATGTTGGCCTAGAAAAAAGCTTTTTCCTATGTGTGTGAGAAAAAGACCAAGGATTCAGTAACAATTCTACTTTAATTTTGGGGACATGAACCACAACTGGTAGACTCTCTATCGAAAAATCTGGCTGCTTCCTTTCCTGGAGCCAATAACAAGCTCTCTGCCTTCCGTTGTTCAGCCCATGTATCTTGAACCCGTTGGTCAAGTTTTTCTCTTCCCTATTGCAGCAATTCCATGCAATAACGATGGTGATGAATAAGCAAAGTCCTATTCCACTCCAGATGACGGGCCAGAGAGATCTGAGGTTTAGGGCAAGTGACAAGAATGGACACTAAGAAAAAAAGACTAGATCCTTCGTCCCATTTGAGCAGGAAGGAGTCAGATCAGTCGTCACCCAAAATCCCAAATGAATTCAAAGTCTCGTTCTCCTCAGGTGGGAATGTCAGGGTTAGCCAATGACCTGTGAGGTCTGAAGGACATATCTCAAATTGCCTCACATGACCTATTCCAGCAAATGTCAGGGACAATTAGAAGTCTGGATGACCCATCCCAAATTGCCACCCGTGATCCATTTCAGAGGTCATGTCCAGATAACCTACTGACTAACACTGTCCCACATGACAGTGAGGTCCACAAGCTATGGATTAAGAGATCAACCATTATGCTGGAATAAGGATCAATCAGGATACATGAACAAGGGCCAGATCGCGGGGAGGAGACGAGCCAGTCAGGGTGCAGTATAGCAATAATGAAACATACAACTTTCCTCTAGTTCTTTATTGCTTCCTCCCCCCCACCACTATCATGATCCCAATTCTACCTTACAAATTCAGCTAGACCATAGGATGTACACTGCTACAGATAAGAGCTGGAAACACAGGGAATCCAGGACAGATAAACCCCTCAGGATCAATAATGAGAGTAGTGATGCCAGGAGGGGGAGGGGAAGGTGGGGGAGAAAGGGGGAACTGATCACAATGATCTACATATAACCCCCTCCCTGGGGTACAGACAACAGAAAGGTGGATGAAGGGAGATGTCAGACAGTGTAAGACATGACAAAATAATAATTTATAAATTATCAAGGGTTCGTGACAGGGGGGGGCGGGTAGGGAGGGGGAAAATGAGGTGCTGATACCAAGAACTCAAGTAGAAAGAAAATGTTTTGAGAATGATGATGGCAACAAATACACAATGTGCTTGACACCAAGGATGGATGGATGATTGTGATAAGAGTTATATGAGCCCCCAGTAAAAAAAAATTTTTTTTAAGTATAAAGCTGCTATTGAAAAAAAAAAAGAAAAGAACAAGGGCCAATGGGCAAGCAGGATAAGGGCTGGGGTGTGCCAATGGGGTTCTGCTCCCTGACCCCTATAAAATCCAGCGTCATACCCCGAGATGTGATGGTCTTCACATCATGAGGCGACCCACTTTGTGACTGAAGTGTACTTTGTTATTACATCTTTGCTCCCCTCTCTATCTTGCTGGACAGTCCTGCCTTGCTGTCTTGTGTATGGCTCCCTCTATTGCGGTGGCAAACAGAAACAAAAACCCAGTGGCATCGATTTTCAACACATAACGCATATCCCACAAAGCACAGGTCCCCAGATGAGAACCACAAACCCAGGCCTGACAAGTCAATGGCCATCCGCTTAGGGTTGCCCCACCTGGCTGCCGGAAGTCCCACCCTCCAGGCCTGACCCCTGAAAACAATGAGACCTCTGTGTGCCTTGAGACCACCTGAGGGGGGAGAAGGAATAGTGAAACAGACAACGGCTCAAGACCGGTTTCATGCAAATACCCCCAGTCATCAAAGCCATGGAAATTGAAATACATAAAACAGATAGTATAGGAGCCAGACTGTCTCTAAACAGACTCTGGAGTTTCCTCATAAGGTGTCAGCCAGTCTTTAACATGCAAATGAGCTGCTTCCCTCGGGGTATTTTAAAAGACCCTGTCAGCCGTGAAAATATGTCTGCAGATGAAAAACACCTTTCATTGCTGAACCTTCTGCTAATGAATCACCTGGCCAGGTCTGTTTACGCTCCTCTTTGACTTTCACCTGAGTTTCCTCTTGTCTAACAGCTTACACCTTGTGGTGAGGGTCACGAGGAGCTAAGGCCACCTGGACCCTAAAATCTAATCATTGAATAGTATTAGCAAGAACTCACCTCTACAAAACCCTTTCACTATCATGTCTCCACCCTGAAAGCCGCAACAAATAGCTCTACCACCCAAAGGGACAGGGAGGGTGAGCAATTGCCCCAAGTGATCCAACTAGTAAATGGCAGAGTAAGAGTGTGAGATGGGATCTTCCCACCCTACAAGCTCAGGCGCTCACTTTATGTCACATGACCTCCTTGACCCGGGCCCCTGGTCACCTACATTCTTACCAGCACTCACAAGTAAGTTTCAACTCAGAGTGACTCTATGCAAATTGGAATGAAACGCTAAACGCCATCACAATTGTTATTGTGTTTGCAGCCATGGTGTGTATCCATCTCGTTAAGGGTCTTCCTCTTTTTCATGACACTTCTTTAGCAAGCAGATGTCCTCTGCCAAGAACTGGCACCGCAGGGTGCAGTATAGCTCCCATGAAACACACAGCATTGCTCTAGTTCTTTAATGCTTTTAACCCCGCCCCCCCCATCATGTCCCAGTTCTATCTTACAAATCCGGCTACACAGAGTATGTACATTGGTATAGATAAGAGCTCTTGGCACATGGAATCCAGGACAGATAATCCCCTCAGGCCCATGAGGGTAGAGGGAAGGAGAGGGAGAAAGGGGAGTAAGGTGGAACCAATCACAATGATCAATGTATAATGCCCTCACCACCCCCCCCAGGGGGATGAACAGAAACGTGGGTGAAGGAAGGTAGCAGACAGTGTAAGATATGAAAATAATAATAATTTATAATTTATTAAAGGTTCACGAAGGTGGGAGAGGGAGGGAAATAAAGGAGCTGATACCAAGGGTTCAAGTAAAAAGAAAATGCTTTGAAAATGATGATGTCAACATATGTACAAATGTGCTTGACACAATGGATGGATGGATTGTTCTAAGAGCTGTAAGAGCCCCTCCTAAAATTAAGGAAAAAAGAACTGGCACCTCCTGGTAACATGCCCAAATCATATGAGACGAAGTCTTACCATCCTCACTTCTAAGGAGCATTCTGGTTGAACTTCTTTCAAGACAGAATCGTTTGTTCTCTGGAAGTCCACGGTATTTCCAGATGCACCTTAGTCTTTAAAGCAGTGATTCTCAACTGTCCTAATGCCATGACCCTTTAATACAGTTCCTCGTGTTGTGGTGACACCCAACCATAAAATTTTCTTTTCTTTTTTTCCCTGATTATTTTACTGGGGGCTCGTAAGCTCTTATCACAATCCAGACATCCAGACATCCATTGTGGCAAGCACATTCATACATCTGTTGCCATATCGTTCTCAAAACATTTTCTTTCTACTTGAGCCCTTGGTATCAGCTCATTTTTCCCCTCCCTCCCTCACAAACCCTTGATAATTTATAAATCACTGTTTTTTCATGTCTTACACTGCCTGGACGTCTCCCTTCACCCACTTTTCTGTTGTCTGTCCCCCAGGGAGGGGGTTATATGTTGAGTTAGTTTATTGTGCCAACCTGGCTGATAAACACATGTGGGGTTAATTGAAGGGCAGAGAGCTAAATGGCTCAGTGAGCCTCACCTTTCAAGTTATAAATCACTGTTTTTTCATGTCTTACACTGC
>NW_022103915.1:27657066-27661714 GCF_000313985.2 Echinops telfairi
GTCATAGTGTGTGTTTTGTGAGATGGAGGAGGACTTTGTGAATTGGTGTTGGACATATGGGCTAATGTTGGACTTGTGGGCTTGGGCAGCACTGGGTTAGGATGTTTTCTTGAAGTGTACTTAACCTTTATATAAAACTCTCTCTTATACATGAGTTTCTGTGGATTTGCTTCTCTAAAGTACCCAGACTAACACATACGTAGATCGTTGCTACTTCATAACTGTACTTTTGCTATTGTTATGAATTAGGCAACCCCTGTGAAAGGGTCGTTGGACCCCCAAAGGAGTTGCGACCCAGAGGTTGAGAACCGCTGCTTTAAAGTAATGCCTTTGCTTTTCAACACTTGAAAGTGGTCTTGTGCAACAGATTGACCCGATCGATACAACATGATCTTCGATTTCTTGACTGCTGCTTCCATGCAGGTGGGTGGTAGATCCTCGTCAAATACAGCTGGACTACAAAAGAAGGTGCGGCACTCTCTTCCCAAACATCAGTCCTTGAAAGCTCGATGGATCACAAAGGCCCAATCTGCAATTAATTGTGGAGATGGCATTCTGCACATGAGGTCACCATGAGCTGGTGCCAACAAGATGGCAGCTAACAACACATAACCACCGCCACCAGCCCCAGTATGACAGGAGGCTGAAAGGAGCTCTCCGGAGGCCTGGAAGGTGGGAAATGAACAGCACCTGCCCAAGATCAACCTGTGCTTCTCACTAGAAAGAACCTGATTTCCAGCTGATGAAACAGAAGAACTTGAGATGGTAAGAATGGCATCCATCACACCAGACCATAGGAAGGTCGTGAAGCAAGGCAAGAGGAGAGTCTGGGAAAGTTCCTCAAATGGGAAGAATGATGAACAAAAGAACCACCCTTCCCAGGGACAGAACTAACCAAGAACGGAGCACTCGCTGAGCATTCACGGGACCAGTAGGTAGCCAGGCCTTTGCAGCTTCCCCTCCTCCAGCCACCAAGAGCCATAGCCTCCCAGTGTTCCCTGCCACACTCCAGGGCTCCAAGTATAAAAGTGGCTTACGCTGCTGGGCTCACAGGCAAGGATGATCAAAGGAAAGGCACTGAAGGTCCCAATTTTGCAAACCCCATAAAGCAGCCACAGCCTCTTCCCTTTTTCTAGAGAGGCTATTGAACAAATAGGCATGATTTCTTCTGGTCTGTCCCCTCAAGGATGGAGAACATCCAAAAATACCCGTGGAAACAGAGTGATTAGGTCTTCATGGCAATGTGGTCAATACGTGCAAACAGCAAACAAGGCAAAAACCATCATACCCCACGCCTGTCAGGACTCTGAGTCACACTAGTCCATCTATCTGCAAATCTGGGCAGGTTTATTGTCACCGATAGTGCTGCAGTCCCATGCAGAAAGCAAACTTTCATCACATTCTTATTCCCAATGTGATGTGCAGGTGTTCAAATCAACATTACTTTAAATAAAGGAGCCCCTAGCAGACACCAAGGTCCCAGAGCACACAAAGAAAGTAACCTCCATCCAGGTAAAACCTCAAGCCCAAACCCACAAGCAGAGACAAGTTGATTCTGACTCGCGGCTATCAGGCAACCAGACAGG
Source organism: Echinops telfairi (assembly GCF_000313985.2). Taxonomy (NCBI): domain Eukaryota; kingdom Metazoa; phylum Chordata; class Mammalia; order Afrosoricida; family Tenrecidae; genus Echinops; species Echinops telfairi. The sequence goes on from NW_022103915.1 coordinate 27,658,653, forward strand.
GCAGAGTTCAACTACTCCACAGGTTTCCAAGACTGTAATCCTGATAGAAACAGACTGCCAAAACTTTCTCCCGGAGTGGCTGGTGGGTTCAAACCACTGATCTGTGGTTCATAACCAAGCACTTATATCCCTGTGCAGCCAGGGCTCTACAGAAGACCCACAAAACAAAACACACTCACTGCCATCGAGTCAGTGCCGACTCATAACGCCCCTATAGGACAGGGTAAAACTGACCCTTGTAAGTTTTCAAGACTGCAACTATCTGTAGGAGTAGAAAGCCCCATCCTTCTCCCTAAGAGGGGCTGGAAGTTTCGAACTGTTGACCTTGAGGATCCCAGGCAAATGAGTAACCAGTATACTAACCAGGGCTCCAACAGAAAGGCCCACAGCTAGGTGAAGAGTTGCTTCTTTTTCAAGTTTACAGCATTTTATTTTCAGTATCAAAAAGTGATATTAAGTATATAAAAAACTTCACATGGGCCAGAACCGTGTATACTATAAGGTTGTCAATAGCTGATTTTTTTTTTTTTTTTCAAAACAGCCAGGCCTTCCTTCCAAGGACCCCTCTGGGAGTTTGCAGGTCAGCCTGTAACTATTTGAACCACCCAAGGATTGCCAAAGAGTCAGTCTCCCCAGGAGGACAACTGACATGGTTTTGAGTTGTACGTACCAGGGCCAGCAGCATCTGACTCTCGTAGCAGCTGTTAGGAAAAGCACATTCTACGTCCGGATTGCAGGCTTACTAAATCAGAAACCCTGTGGGTGGGATCCAGCAGGTGTTGCAACAAGTCCCCTGGGAGTTTGATATGTACTAACGTCTGAGAATCACTTCGTAAGAAAAGGCTTAAAGGAAACCAGTATAGGCGCAAGTAGAGTCGAATTCACTTAACTCCACAAATCCTTCAGGGGCTGCCGCTCGGTGCCGCGCACGGGGAAGTGGTCAATAAACCCTTGTTAAGTTGAACAGCTTCCTGGTCAGTAGAAAGTATATACCACTTACATCACCTCGCAAGGACGGAACTGGGCGCCTTTGTGAGTTACCCATTAGGCTGCTAACTGCAGTTCAAAACCACCAGCCACTCGCGGGAGAAAGACGAGGCTGTCTACTCCCATAAACAATGACAGTGTAGGAAATGCACAGGGGCAGGTCTACCCTGTCCTATAGGGTCGCTATAGGGCGAGTCGACTCGTTGACAGAGTGTCCAAACCTGTGCGCTGCAGCTCGGGGCTCAGGGAGGCGATGGAGACCAGACGGCCACCTGGGGGTGAAGGGGGCGGGGGGAGGGGGGGCTGAGCCACCTCCTCCAGCTCCGCCTACGCGGGTGCCCTAGACTGGACCGCAGAAGTTAGCATCCCACACTTTCGAGACTGGCCGAGGGGTGCCACAGGCGGGAGAGTCCGGCGGCGGGGCGGGGCCCCGGGGGACAAGGTCACGGGGCCAGGGGTTACAGACACGCCACTCCCCTCCCCCTGCCTCCCCGGGACCTGCAAAGGCAGGCGCCCGGCGGGTCCAGGCGCGCGGGCTGCCCCCGGGCTCCGTGTCGGTGCGGCCCTCACGGCCTCCAGCGTGCTTTTCAAACTCACCCCGAAAGGACCTGAGCCGGAAGCTCGGCGCCTCGGTTCCCTGCGCAGCTCGGTAGCCAGGCGTTCGCACGGAACGCTCGTCCCGCCACTCCCCCGGGGACTGCGCTCGGAGTGGCCGGGTGCCGCGCGGCCTGACGGGACTTGTAGTTCTCGGTTCGCTAAGCCGAGGACGCACGGCCTAGGCGCCACCGGGCGGGTCCCGCTGGACCACTCCATGCGTGCAGGCAAGGGGCCAGCACACACGGATCCTTCAGAGGGCCTTCTTGCACAGAACCTAGCTGACAACGTTTTCAAGAGGCATTCCAAATAATGCATTCTCGCTCCCACTGTCATGGGGTGAGTGCCCTGCCACCCGTAGGGCCCTATCCCGCCCCTGTGCATTTCCCAGACCGGCACTCTTTGCGGGAATAGAAAGCCCAGTCTTTCTCCAGCAGAGGCTGGTTTCGAACTTCAGACCTTGAGAATCACAGCCCAATACATAACCACTACACCACCAGAGCTCCTCTAAATAACGCATAGATCCGTGTTTACTAGAGAGTGGAGCTGTAGATTTGTATGTTAAATTTGTATATTGAAACACATAAAGTCTTACCACAAGCAGGCAAGAAAAAAATTACCGGGCAGCCTAGCCACTCACTGCCATCAAGTCAATGTCACCTTAGAGTGACCCTGAGAGTTTCCAAGGCTGTTTGAGGGAGTGGGAAGATCTTTTTCCAACAGAGCAGTCTGGGGGTTTGAACTGTGGACCTTGTAGATTGCAGCCCAGCACATAACCACTATGCCACTAGGGTTCCTTCACTAGGTAATCATTGAGTAGTAATTGTGCAAATCATTAAGCGTTCGACCACTACCTGAAAGGTTGGCAGTTCAAAGCAGCTGGAGATCTGCTTCCCAGGCAGAAGGGGTTCTACTCTGTCACCCACAAGGTCATCATGCATCTGAACAAACTCCACTGCACCTAACGACACGGAAGCCTATCTTCGTTATCTGTGCTTATCATTCATTCCTTCATCGACCTTTGCATATAAGATGTACTTTTTTCTCTTTTTTTCTCTCTCTTTCTTTTAAAATCATTTTATTGGGGACTCATACAACTCTTATCACAATCCATACATAAATCAATTGTATAAAGCACATTTGTACATTTGTTACTCTCATCCTTCTCAAAACATTTGCTCTCCACGTAATCCCCTGGCATCAGCTCTTCATTTTCCCCCTCCCTCCCCGCTCCCCACTCCCTCATGAACCCTTGATAATGTGTAAATTATTATTTTGTAATATCTTACACTGTCCGACGTCTCCCTTCACCCACTTTTCTGTTGTCCGTCCCCCAGGCAGGAGGTTGTATGTAGATCCCTGTAATCAGTTCCCCCTTTCTACCCCACCTTCCCTCAACCCTCCCGGTATCTCCACTCTCAACACTGGTCCTGAAGGGATCATCCATCCTGGATTCCCTGTGTTTCCAGTTCCTATCTGTA
>NW_022103915.1:27662619-27690531 GCF_000313985.2 Echinops telfairi
GTCCCGTTGTTTTCTCCTCCAGATTGTTCATCCAGCCTATCTTATTTAGACAGACCTGCGGATATAATAACATGCACAAAAACAAGACAAAGCAAAACCAAGCAACAAAAGAAAACAAAACAACAACAACAACAAAAAGCCAGTGACAAAACAAAAACACAACACAACAACAACCAAAAAGGAAAAGCTTGTAGTTAGTTCAAGCACTGTTTGGTAGCCTTTAGGAGTGTTTTCTGGTCGAATCTGATGGGGTGCCAAGACCTGGCTCCAAAGTCTATTTTGGTATTCCCTGGGGACTTTGTTGCTCTGTTCCCTTTGCTGTTCTGTTTCATGCCCTTAGTGTTTTGCCTTGGTGTGGTGGGATCAGATCGGGCGCTATTCCACAGTGTGTCTCCAGTGTTGTCTCCTGTAGGGCTACGGGTCAGTGAGGGATGTCATGTCTCATAGTGGAGCCAGCCATATGGTCTTCTCTGTGGATCGGCTGCTCTGAGCGGGAATATCGTCCTCAAGGCTTGGTGGGCCAGGGTGTGCTCCACTCTCTCCTCCTTCCCCTTCACTTGCTCCCGTGTGCTCTGATCAGATATGCCCCTCTCCCTGAGCTGCAGCTTTGGTGCGGTCCTCTGGATTGAATTTATGTAGCCAACCACCATATATGTCTCCCATGAAGCAGCTGGTGGATTCGAACCTCTGACTTTGGGGTTAATAGCTGAGGGCTTCACCACTGTATCACCACCAGGGCTTGAGTAGTAATTGTGCAAGAATTATACAAGTGGTAATTATATACGAATAGTCAGGAGTGCTGCATTGGAATGAAACAAATCCAGGCATATGGAGAATATATGACCACGCTGGCATTACAGATCCATGGGGAAAGATGGGGCTAAACCAACTAGTTCCTTGTTGGATCTCTTAGCTTATCTCATACATACACACACAAAAAATAATTGTAACAATTTTAGGTAGATAAAGACTTGTTTAACAGAATGACGCATTGTCAGTCTCGTGTCAACCTCACAATTACCAGCATGTTTGATTCCATCATGGAAGCCATTGTGCCAATCCGTTTCACTAAGGGTCCCCCTCGGCCATCCCAGCCCTGGACTTTGACACCTCCCTCCAACACTTGACCCCTCCTGATACCATGTCCAAAGCAAGCAAGTTGGATAATCTTCTAGTGTTGTGAAATGAAATTACTTGGGATGGCTCTTCTATGCAGGTCTTCCTAAATCACACCAAATGATGGGGTGGGACCATGTGGATAGAGTGGGTGAGACACTAATAAGAACCCAAAACCCAACTCAGTGCCAGAGAACCGATGCTGCCTCTTAGCGACCTCTCAGGCAGGGTAGAACTGCCCCTGTGAATCTCAGAAACTGTAACTGTTTACAGGGTTGAAAGCCCCATCTTTCTCCCTCAGAAAGGCTGGTGGATTTGAACTGTGAACCATGCGGTTAGGAGCCCAAGGAGTCACACTTTGCCATCAGGGACCTTTGTGACGCACTAATGGAGGGGAAGAATCAGTTCTGCCGTTTCACTGGGTTTGTAAGAATGAAGCCCCTCCGAAGCAGAGAGAATCCCGTGTGACAGGCAGAGCGAGCGTGAGAGCCCTGTCGCCAGTGGCGGAGGCAGCAGTCTCACCAAAATGCAAGAAGAATGAACAGATCTGTCTTGGAAGAAGTACAGCCGGGATGTTCCTTAGAAGTAAGGAGGGGGAGACTTCATCTCAGGTGCTTTGGACATGTCCTCGGCAGAGACCGGTCCCTAGAAAAGGACATCATGCCTGGTAGATGAGTAAGTGAATACGGTGACCCGAGGCCAGATAGATTGACAGAGCTGTGACAATGGTCTTAAACATAGTATCAGCTGGGAGGATGGTGCAGGACTGGGCAGTGTTTTGTTTTGTTGTGTTGCACATCCGGTCACTATGAGTCAGAACCTACCCAATGGTACCGAACCACAACAATAAATCTTTACCAATAGCCTCATCTCTCTCCTGGGGAGTGGCTGATGGGTTTCAGCACTTATCCTGCACCCTACCTCACCACCAGGGCACAATGGCGTGATTGAAAATACCAAAGCTTGGGTCACACACATTGCGGTCCTCAAAGTGACCTCTTTGCTCTTTAACACTCTTTAAGTAAGTCTTGTGCTCTTTTGATAAGTCCTGTGCCGCATAGTTGCCCAGTGCAATATATCATTTGATGTCTTAACTGCTGCTTCCATGAGCATAGATTGTGAGTCCAAGTTAAACGAAATCCTTGACAACATATCAGTCTTTCCTCCATTTGCCATGATGGTGTCTGTTATCCAGCTGGGAGGACTTGGGTTTCCTTTACACTGGGTTTTAACCAAGCTTGTGTCACCTGCATATCATAGATGGTTCATGAGCCTTCCTTCAATCTTGAGTTGTGTTCTTCCCATAGTCCAGTTCCTCAGACCGTCCGGCATACATATTGAGTAACTGTTCATTAATTCAAGTATGTGCTGTTTGTTTGTTTCTTAAAAGTCATTATTTAAAAGACCCCCAGTGGTTTCATGGGTTTTAATAGGTGTCTTGCCAAGGAGGCAACACAGTGCTGTGAAAAGCTGATGAGACGGGAGTTGAGAGGTCTTCTAAGGCCATGTTAGAATCACCTGGGGGAGCTTTTCAAACTCTTTCTGGGCCACACACCAGGCTTCATAAATCCATCTCTAGAGCAGGACCCAGATCTAGATGGTTTATGGCACTAGATGGTTTACGGCTCTCCCAGGTGACTCCGAGACACAGCCAAGCTTGCAAGCCCTGGTTGAATGTCAGAGAAACCTGCCCGAATGGTGTGAATCACAGCAAATGTTCTAATTGGCAGAGCTCATGTCCTTCTTGATAAACTTAACAGTAGTATGTGCCCTGCTCACCTCAAAGATACTTGTGAGAATTGAGTAAGATGGGGTGAGTGAGAGTTTTGGAAACTGAATATGGCTATACAAATGTATCCATCTCACACTTAGAAGAAAATCCAAACCCTGACAGACCCACCTGGCTCCCCCTGGACTGACCCCACCCTCCACTCTCTCCACCCCCCATTACCCACCCTTCTCTCCCCTCATTCACTTCACTCAAGTTGGCTGCTGCCTTGGGGTCCTCATACGTGTTATTCCTTCAAGTCTTGGGTGGTCTGCTCCTTCCTGGAGATCTGTTCTCTCCACTAATGTCAGCCTTCGGAGAACCGACTTGCACCACACTCCCTGAGGCACCTCTAACCTGTTATGCTGCTTTGGGGTTTTGTTTTGGTTTTGGGTTTTTTTGCAGTACTTCTGAATACTGGCAAGAGAACGATGTGGTTGCCTGCTTCCGTAAGAGTGGACAGCCAGGGAAACCTGTGGGGGCAGTTCTCCCCTGTCCTGTAGGGTCTCCATGAGCTGGAATCAACTCAGTGGCAGCGAAAATGACATCGTGTTTGTTGACATGGGACTCCGACTGTGTCCACTAAAATAGAAGCCGTGTGAGAACAGGGCTTTTATCCATGGTCCCTGGCAGTGTACCTGAAACCAGTAGGTACTTAGCACAGAGAGCACAAAGTGGACACAGCAGACAAGGGCCCTGGCCTCCTGCAGCATCATGTGACTGGGGTGGAGGAGGAGACTTAAGTAACAGGAGAGGTGTCTGATGGAACAACCTTGTGAAAGAAAGAAGGTGGATGGAGCAAGGACCACGTAGCACCTGAGGCCACTTGTGTACTGACAAACGTCTCATGAGATTGGGTTCCTCGCTTTGGAGGTGGAGGGTCATGGTTTCATGGGACATTCCAGCTAACTTGCCTAATAACGTGTTTAGTTCTACCTCCTCGCTCACTGTGTGCTGTCTGGTGTCTTGCAGTGGCCGTTCCAGGTGCAATAAGAGTCTCTATTCACCTGGAGCAACTGAGGAAGGAGAGACAGGAATAGAAGGAGGAAATGACAGTACGTATATGGCCAATGGCGTCCATGAACAACTGCCTCCTTCTGGCCACAACTGGATGGTTGAGGCCTACTATGGCTCTACACGACTATGGCTCAACATGTTGATCAAAGCTTCTGTAGGAGACTCTGATCAATGTCAAATTCTCCTGAAATGCAGACATTCTAGAGCCAGGTGGGCTGGATGACCCCTCAAACATACTGCCCTGAGATAATATTTAAACCTTAAACTTCAAACCAAAATATTGCTTGAAGTCTCCTTAGAAACAAAAAGCTCAAGGTGTATATACATATTGAATATTTACATGTATATTGGTATATAGACATGTCGATACATATTTTATATATATGCAAAAATATTGCCTATGCCTATGTATGAATATGCTATTATCTATGAATCACTCACCATTGCCAGAGGCTAACTAGTTCAAGGGTTTTAGGTGTATTTCCTCATAGGCCTCTCATGCAACAGTTGATATCATTGCCCCTCCCAGTTTTACAGTAAAGTCAACTTGCGTGATAGGTCCAGGCACTTGTCAAAAGGGGCATTCTGACCCATGAATCAAACTCCAGAGCCCACTGCTCTGACCATAGGCATAGAGAGGGAGTCATTCAAAGCCAATGTCTGGAGCCAAAGTGAAGTACACTCTTTAAACAGTGGTAATAAGAAACCAGCATACTGGTTCAGCAGTTATTCTTTCTTTTTTTTAAATCATTTTATTGGGGGCTCATACAACTCTTATCACAATCCATACACACATCCATTGTGTCGAGCACATTTCTACTCGATTATGTTGCCATAATCATTCTCAAAACATTTGCTTTCTACTTGAGCCCTTGGTATCAGTTCCTTGTTTTTTCCCCTCCCTCTCCACTCCCCCTTCCCCCATGAGCCCTTGATAATTTCTAAATTATTATTATTTTGTCATATCTTACATGGTCCGACGTCTCCCTTCACCCACTTCTCTGCTGTCCATCCCCCAGGGAGGAGGTTATATGTAGATCCTTGTAATCTGTTCCCCCCTTCTCCCTCATCTTCCCTCCACCCTGCAGGTCTTGTCACGCCCGCCACTGGTCCTACGGGGTTCTTCTGTCCTGGATTCCCTGTGTTTCCAGTTCCTATCTGTGCCAGTGTACATCCTCTGGTCCAGTCAGATTTGTAAGGTAGAATTCGGATCATGATAGTTGGGGTGTGGGGAGGAAGCATTCAAGAACTAGAGGAAAATTGTATATTTCATCATGGCTACACTGCACCCTGACTGGCTCGTCTCCTCCCTGCAGCCCTTCTGCAAGGGAATGTCCAATTTCCCACAGATGGGCCCTGGGTCCCCACTCCGCACTCCCCCCATTCACAATGCTGTGATTTTTTTTAGTCGTTGATGCCTGATGCCTGATCCCTTTGATGCCTTGTGATCACACAAGCTCAGCAGTTATTCTTTATTATCAGTTCTTAGTTGGCCACCACTCCAAACTAAGAGGCAGATGGACTTGGAATCGGGCAAAGTGGATATTTGTCCTACCTATGCTACTAACTGGCTGCTGACCTGGGACCGAGGACCAGTCGTTTTCCCTTTCCAGGCCTCAGAGTACTCTCGCACAAAGTAAAGACATTTTATGGGTCGATCTCTAGGGTTTGCTCCAGGAACATTATCCACTGTTGATGTGAGTGACCATCAAGTCTAGCCCCTGGCTCATGGGGACACCAGGCACAATGGGACCAAATGCTGCCCGGACTTGCACCATCCTCGATGGTCAGCTGCACAGTAGACCTCTGTGATCCATAGAGTGGTCATTGGCTGGTTTCCAGGAGCAGATTGCCAGGCCTTTCTTCCTTGTCTGCCTTAGTGTGGCAACTCCACTGGAACCCATTCCACATCATAGCAACACACAAGCTTCCACTGATTGGGGGGGGGGGCAGTGTATGAGGTGTAATGGCCAGGAAATCAAACCAAGGTCTACCCCCGAGGCCTTCATGATGGGTCTGTAGATGATGTTCTGTGTACTATCGATGAGATCTCCACTCACCAAAAAAGGAAAGAAAATGAATTCCTCCGCTCTCCCTGCCATAAAAGCCACTCTCAAACAAGCCCCTGTGCTGGCTCTTCATGTTCTCCCAGCATCTTCTCCCCACCAGCTCTACCCTGATCCATGCCCTGAGGCTCACCTACTTGGGCTGCAACCCCAGTGCTCCCCTGCCCTCTTCCTTTTGATTGGGCTTTGCTGATAACGTGACACAAGCAGGAGATGGGAAGGTAGAAGGAGAAACAGGTTGGGTGTCTGTGAATGTACACACCAGCCGCTCTTGCCCTTCCTGTCTGCATTCCGGCAAGGCTGGGTTCTTCTCCTGCTGCTGCTCCTGCTGGGGAATGCTCGCACACAGCCTGCATTCCCACTGGCCTCCCGTAGGAAGACCATCCCCGCCCCATGGTTCTTTAGACCAAAACCAAAACAAAAAATTAACTCCTTGTCATCGAGTCGATTCCAACCCACAGCAACCCGATAGGACAGAGTAGAATCGGAACAGAAAGCCTCATCGGTTTCCCTCAGTGGATTCAAACTTCTGACCTGGGGGTTCATATCCCAATGCACTACCCAAGGACCTTCCTTTCGACCAAGAAGTAGTAAGATCTGTTGTTGCTAGCCCAGGGTTCCAGGGTGGTGTATACTAGCAATGTGCTCAGCTGGTGATCCAAAGTTTGGTGCTTTGAATTCCCCAAGAAGCACCTTGAAAAAAAAGTCTAAGGTTCTATTTTCTGGGCGTGGGGAATTCGCCACTGGAAACCTATGGGCACAGTTCTAGTCTGATGCACACATGGCCATTGGCCCTGCGTCGTGTGTTGGCATCAACATCCACTGGTTTTATTGCCACCCAAACCTCCCCAACTCTTGTAAGCAATCCCTTCACCACCCTGCCTGCATGGGTGCCCTCTGAGGGAGCCATCTGTTTCCGCAGCCCCAGGAGGGGGGCTGTTTTCCTTCTCCTCATTGCTGCCATGGCACTGGAAATCTCCCCCCGAATCAGGAGCCAACAGGATATCCAGACCTCCTTTCAGTGTGCTGCAAGCCTCCCCACCAAGCCCTACAACTAACAAGGGACAGAGAAACAGGTACATTCAGAGTCGGCAGGGGGCAGGATGCCCCAATTTACCCAGAGTTGTAGGAGCACCGGCACCAATGTTCTAGACGCCCAAAGTCTATAAACAAGAGGTGCCATGGACTCAGACAGACCTAGGTCTCAATCTGGCTTCAGGACTTACTAGCTGAGAAGCCTGTCGATGCTGCCTAGAGTCTTCATCCATAAATGGGGCATAAGGCCTGCCTCATAGGCTTCCTAACCAAACTCCCTGCCCTCCTGTGGATTCCAACTCCTGCCGACCCTGCCGACCAGAGAACCACTCCTGGTGTCTCTTTACAGGAGCAGAAAGCCTCGTCCTTCTCCCTTGGAGTGGCTGCTGGGGTTGAACTGCCGATCTTGCATTGGACTGTCCAACTCATAACTCACTTTGCCACCAGGCCTCCTGGTCGCCCACAGAGACACCAACTTCCCTTCCCCTCTATTATGTGACTGTGGGGAGGAACAAGAACAGGAGAAACCCTGAGAACTCTTAAGTGAGGAAAATGGGTGGGGATCCTGGCTTCCCCAGAAATACTATACCACCTCCTTCAGTTCACCAATGGAATATCCTCATATAGCAATGAACTAAGACAGGAAAAAAACAAAAAAACTACTCATCAGAAACTAGGCATTTGGCACACACACACACACACACACAAATTGCTAAAACCCAACTGTGGAGCAGGCAATGAGGGAACAATAGCTAAATACGTTCTATAATTAGAGAGAGACGCCATCAAAAATGATCAGAGTGCCTTTGTGTGTACTGACCCTTCACGCCCAAAAAGGGTCTTGGCGCACGTGAGACTAGAGCTGGGGGATCTTGGCTTCTTTTTATGTGTTCTTCAAAAATGAAATCTCACACCCACTTCAGTTGCCAAGAAAGGAGGGCAGAGGAGGCGGCGAGGACTCTCTCATCAAAAAAGAAAAGCAATTGGGACTATGACTCATGCCAAGTCTGAATTTGATCCTGGGAGAGGAAAGGGTCTTACAGCCTCCCTGCAGAGCCACTGCTCTCTGTCGATGGGGGTGGGGGGTGGAGGGGGGGGCATGGGATGGCCTTTTGGCAGGAGGAAGAAGACTGACTTTAGCATCCAGCATGCCCCTTTTTGTCTCATTGCTAAAATCTGAGGAGGAGCAAATCCTATCTTGACCAGTGGATAGTTCAGACAAAAGCAGAGACAAGAATGTTCCCCTGAATGCTAGTGCTAGAAAATTGCTCTCTTGGTCTTGACAATCGGACCCAACTAACATGTTCGTCTAGACTCTATGCTGCTCTGGCACACGAGTGGTTCCAGAACCGATTAGACAATAGCTGGGCTGCATTCCTGGTCCAGACATCACGTGGCCCAGAGCTCCCTGAACAAGCAGGTTCTACAACCCATCACTATCGAGCTGACTCGGACTCAGGGACCCCATGTGGGACAGAGCAGAACTGTATTTCACGTGGTTCTCTGATGGCACTCCCGGATCTATTTGAGCCACCGACGTGTGGCAAGTCATGGAGCGCAATTTGCTATCACCACCCAGGGACTGGAAGCAGGTTCTGGTGAACCATATCTTGGCCTGATTTCTTTGCTTACCCTTTCCTTGTTTTCCCCACTTCCTTACACACTTTCCTCTGAATAGCTTTCCCCCAATAAATCACTTACACAAGAATCCCTGTTTCAGGCTCCGTATTTAAAGCAACCAATGGGTGAATAGATTTTATTTTCTTTTCTGAGTAATTACATATTTTAATAAGCATTAGATAGTGTAAGATATGACAAAATAATAATTTATAAATTATCAAGGGTTCATGAGGAAAGGGGGAGCGGGGAGGGAGGGGAAAAATGAGGAGCTGGTACCAAGGGCTGAAGCGGACAGCAAATGTTTTGAGAATGACGAGGGCAATGAATGCACAAATGTGCTTGACACAATGGATGTGTATATGGATTGTGATAAGAGTTGTATGAGCCCCCAATAAAATGATTTTTTTTAAAAAAAGAAAGAAAAGGTACAATCAGCACATCCTATCTATAGTGTCAGAGATACTGTGAGGAGATTTAGGTGAGATGCTAAATTTAGATGAGACTAAATCTACAGGAGAAGAAAGAGCAACAAGAGAGTCGGTTTAAAGCAAAAAATAAATAAATAAAAATAAAACAAACCATTACAGGAAACGAGAGTGCAGGAGGTACACACAACGACAAGCATCGTGAAGGTAGTGCCTGAATGATTGACCCAGGATGATCTATCTGCCCAGGAAACAGTTGACAATGTCTGGAGACTTTACCGATGGTCTTAGCGTGGGGGTTGCCATTGGCATTTAGTGGGTAGAGGCCAGGGTGTTGCCAGAGATCTTACAAAGCACAGACTAGCCTCCCAAACAAAGAACTGATTCATTGTGGTTGAGTTGATTCTGAATTTGGTAGCGCCATGCGCCATGGGTGTCATGCGGAGTGGAATCCTCCATGGAATTTTCATGACTAGGGTCTTAACAGAAGCAAGACCACCAGCCGTTTTTTCCTTGGCCTCTCTGGGGAGGTTGAATTAGCAACCTTTGATTATTAAACCCAAATTAAACTCACTGCCATCAAGTTGATTCTGAGAATGTGGGCGAAGGGAGACAGTGGAATAATGTAAAATATGAAAATAAAAATAATCTATAAATTATCAAAGGTTCACAAGAGTGGGTGGGTTGGGGAGGGGGAGCTGAAGAGGACCTAATACCAAGGGCTCAAATAGAAAGAAAATATTTTGGAAATTATGATGGCATATGTACAAATGTGCTTGACAATTGATATATGTATTATTATAAGAACTGTTAGAGCCCCCAATAAAATGATTTTTTTTTAAGTTGATTCTGAGGATCTCTGAGACTGTAACTCTTTCCAGGAACAAAAAATTTCATCTTTCTCCTGAGAAGCATGGAGTAGTTTTAAACCACTAACTTTGTGGTGGACAGCCCAGGGCAAGTGCAAATCCTTTGAGCCACTCTGGGGCCTTCAACAAAGAACTGTCTCATCCAAAAGGTCAGTAGTGACACGGCTGAGAAACCTACGTCTACAGACTTCCCATTATCTGTGGAGTGAAATTCCATCCCCAAGTTTGGCGTGATCAAGATAACCTCACCCCATTCGCATATTCACTCCTGTCTCCCTTTTTGCTTCTACGCTGCCCTCCCCACAGCCCCCTCACTCTCCTGGGCATGACAGGCTTATTCCTAACTCTAAACCTGTGTTCATGCCTCATCGTCATCTCACCCATCTTCAAGGTCTGCTCATGCCTTTCTCTGCAAGACTTAGCTCCAGCCTCCAGCATACACTGATCTCACATGAGCCGATTCCTTTCTTCTTGTAGCCATAAAATAGTCATTGCTGTGTTCTTGTGTTATTCACTGATAATACTCACTACCCAACTGCACTATATGAAGAAGGGTAAATGCCTCATCAGGCTTGGAGGAAGGCTTAGTAACAACCTACGATATGCAGATGACACAACCTGGCTTGCTGAAAGCCAAGAGGACTTCAAACCCTTGCTGATGAGGATCACGGACGAGCCTTCAGTAGGGATTACAACTTAATGTAAAGGAAACCGGAATGCTCACAACTGGACCAGCAGGTACCAGCAGGATAAATGGAGAAAAGACTGAAGTTGTCGAGGATTTCCTCTTGCTTGGATCCACAATCAATGCTCCTGGAAGCAGCAGCCAAGAAATCAAAGGACACATTGGACAGGGTGAATCTTCGGCATAAGACCTCTAAGGTGTGGAAGAGCAAGCAGGTCACTTGAAAGACTAAGGTGGGCCTGACTCAAGCCATAGTCCTTTTGCATCTGAATCGACTGTATGGCAGTAAGTTTGTTTGTTTGCTGTTGTTGTTGTTTTGATACATGTAAAAGTTGAATAATGAATAAGGAAAATCAAATAAGAATTGATGCATTTTGAATTATGGTGCTAGTGAAGAATATTGAAAGTACCAGGACTGCCAAAATAACAAACAGACCTGCCTTGGAAGAAGTACAGCCAGAATGCTCCTTAGAAGCAAGGATGGTGAGACTTCATCTCATGCACTTGGGACATGATATCAGAAGATACTAGTCCCCGGAAAAGGATATCATGCTTGCTAGAATGGAGAAGACCCTCAAGGAGATGGGTTGACATAGTGTTCAAGTATCACAACAATTGTGAGGATGGTGGGGGACCAGGCAGTTCTTTGTTCTGTTGTACGTAGGGTCACTCTGAGTCTCAAGAGACTCAACGGGACCTAACTACAATAGCACCCACCCTAGATCATCAATTCTTAGGCAGGGTTCTGGTTTGTTGACTCCCGTGGGCCTCCTAGGGCCTCCTTGAAATTATGTCCATTTGTATCCATGTACATCTTGGAGCATGGAACTCACGGCAGTTAGAACCTATTTGAAGGAGTCCATGGGCAAGAGTAAAGCTCACTGCTCTGTCAACACCCCATACTTGCACTATTATGTAGCTCCCCCATCTGAACCTAGCACCGGGCTTGTTGCTATTAGCTGCTATCAAGTTGGCCCCTGACCCATGTTCAATGGCACAAAACGTTGCTTGCCTGTGCCTTTCCCATGACCAGTTGTGGATCCAACTATTGTGATCCATAGGCTTTTCATTGACTGACTTTCAAAAGTAGATTCTGGGCCTTTCTTCCAGCAAGATGCTGCCGTTATTATCTGGTGTTCTGAGTTACTGTTAGGCTCCTAACCCCTTTTATAGAGTAGAGTTTCCCTGCAGAGTTTCTTGGCTAGAATCTGTACAAGAGCAGCTCTCTAAGTGTTTCTCCGCGCAGCTGCTCGGTAGGTGTGAACTGCCAACCTTTCAGTTAGCAGCCGAGCGCTAAAAAGAGCCATTGTGTCACATGAGGTCCTCAGCACAAGTTGCCTCCACACTAAAGTCCCCTCCAGGAGAGTAATTAAGGTGGTTCATAAAGAAACAAATAGATAAGCACATCTCATCAAATGTCAAGGGGCTGAGCAATTGGGAAATTCTCACTTCCCCAATTGTCTCTCTCCGCAGGTTCAATTCCCCATGTTTCCTGGTTTTGCAATAAGATCTATATGTCACCAGACTTACACTCCTGTAAAATCAAAGCAGATTGTATCAAAGATGAGAAACTGTATTGTTCACATGAAACTGGTATTTACATCCCAAAGGATTTTCGATGAAAACCACCCTTATTCTTCCACTCTGCTTTTATTTCTAGCATTCAGAATCCTGGGGGCAAGAGAGGAAAGGAGACAAATGGGATGTTGTTTCTAAACAGGCTGCTACCTTCCCACCCATCCCTGGAGCCAGCTTATCCCAATTTGATCAAGAGCCTCGATGCTTACCCATGGAAGGGGAGATGAAGTGGGGCGGGGACAGGAGGATTACAAGGAGGACTTTCTTTCCCTTGCACACTCCTACATTACGCTTACAGGAAGAGGTTCTTGTACGGTGGGGCACTACCCGCTGTTGTCTTCCCTGCCTCCTGCCCAGAAGGAAGATTTACTGCCTGTCTACTGTCAGGTACTGAGGCGCGATTAAGTACTGAGCTTA
This sequence comes from Echinops telfairi, assembly GCF_000313985.2. Lineage (NCBI taxonomy): Eukaryota > Metazoa > Chordata > Mammalia > Afrosoricida > Tenrecidae > Echinops > Echinops telfairi. The sequence continues at coordinate 27,675,216 of NW_022103915.1, forward strand.
ATAGAGATGTAATTAAGGATAAAAATAAAACTAAGATCATGTACCTGCCCTGCTGAGAAGCCCGTAGTCCTGTGGTAAACACTGGTCGGTTAGGTGGTTGGTTGGTTGGGTGGTTGGTTGGTTGGTTGGTTGGTTAGTTGGTTGGTTGGTTGGTTGGTTAGCGATCTCCTTAGCATGTGCTGTGATAGAAGAGTTAATAACGTCATGCCAAAGGAAGTGGCGGGGCTGCTCTGTCCTTGTTACAATGAAGTACACAGGGGTTCAGGTTTTGACTGCTAGGTTCTAGTGCTCAGGGAACCCAGGCAAATGAAGGGATAAGGAGAAACAGTTGAAATGCCTCTTAAAAGTCTGGAAGGCTAGACACCAACTTAATGCCCTTTGTCTCGGAGAACAGGATTATCCCATTGTGCTTGAGTCTCTCCCGACTCAGAGTGACCTCAGGGGTTGCTGAAGATCACCAGGACTGTCTTCTGAGTTGCCTCTGTATGGTTTCAAACCGGCAACCTTTAGGTCAGTAGTTGAGTGCTTAAGCATTTGCACCACCCAGGGACCCTGATACTGGGAGGCTTCGATTTCCTTCCGTGTATTTTTCTAGTTTTTTCGCAGAGAACAAAATACGTTAAAATCAGAAAACACACAAACATGACACTCCTTTCTTCTTTTTGGTCGTGTATACATATGTAACAAAACATCTGCATCTCAACACTTTTTACAAATAAAAGTCAGCGACATCGATCACGTCTGTGATGCGTGCAACTCTCGCCGTTGTTCTTTTCTATCCCCCTTAACAGAAGCTGGATGACCCTAGCTCGCAATGCATTCCCTCCCTCTCCCACTCACATGACTGCTAACCACTCAGAAACTGGTTTCTATGAACCTGCCTATTAGAGACATCACATACGTTGTTGCTAAGGGCTGTCAAGTCCGTTCCAACTCTTAGAGACCCTGTGGACAACAGAACGAAACAGGTCCTGCTCCTGCAATAGCCTCACAGTTGTTACCACAGTCAAGCCCAATGTCGCCTCTGTGTCAGGCCATCTCATCATAGGTCTTCCGCATCTGTGCCACCCTTCCACTTTACCAAGCACAATGCCCTTTTCTAGGGACTGGTCTCCCCTGATAACATGTCCAAAGTACTTGAGACAAAATCTCACCATCCTTACTTCTAAGGGCCCTGGTGGAGCAGTGGTTACGAGTTGGCCTGTGATCCTCGTGGTCGGCAGTTCCAAACCGCAGAAGAAAGACTAGGCTTTCTACTCTCATAAACAGTTACAGTTTCAGAAACCCCGGGGCAGTCACTATGAGTCGGCATTGACTCAATGACAGTGAGTTTACTTCTAAGGAGTGTTCTGGCTGTACTTCTCCCAAGACGGGTGTGTTTGTTCTTTTAGCAGTCTATGGGCCTTGCACTGTTCTTCGTCAGCACAGGACTCAAATGCATCGATTCTTCTTCATCTTCCTTACTCAATGTTCAACTTTCATATGCAGATGAAATGATTGAAAATACCATGGCTTGGTCAAGGGCACCTTAGTTCTCAAAGTAGCATCTTTGCCATGCAACACTTTAAACAAGTCTTGTTCAGCAGATTCACACAATATAAGGTGTCTTTTGATTTCTTACTGCTGCTCCCATGGGTGTGGCAGTTGCATGAGCTCCTGCCAACTTTGTAATGCCACGATGAGCATTGGCTGGATCCGAGCAATATGAAACCCTTGATAACTTCCTGGGTAGCTCATATGAGTGAACCAAACTGAACCTGTGTCTGTTGAGTAGACACAGCAACTCCCAGCAACCCTGAAGACAGGAGCAAAGGTGCCTCAGAGGCTGTAACTCTTTAGGAAATGGACAGCCACACCTTTCTCCCTCAGAGCTGCTGATGGGTCCAGATCACCCACCTTCCCATCAGCAGCACCACCTCATCAGCGGGCCGCCTCCAATATAACTGGGATCTTACAATATTTGTCCTTTCGTGACTGGTTTATTTATCTCAACATAGGGTGCTCAAAGTGCACCCATGCTATTGTGTGTGTCCAAACCTCATTTTTCTTTATGGCTTAATAGCATGACCTACAGATCATGGGGAGAGAACAGACTTTTTAATAAATGTGCTGATAAAAGCAGAATTCACTTCAGAGGACAGAACTGAAGCTACAGCTCAGGGAGAGGGACACGTCTGATCAGAGCACACAGGAGCAAATGAAGGGAGAGGAAGAGAGAGTGGAACACATCCTGGCCCATTAATCCCTGAGGACAATATTCCCGCTCAGAGCAGCCAAAGCACAGAGAGCACCATAGGGCCGCCCCCACTACAAGACATGATGTCCCTCACTGACCCATAGCGCTAAGGGGGACAACACTGGAGACACAGTGCTGGAATTGTGCCTGATCTGACCCCACCACACTGAGGCGAAACACTAAGGGTGTGCAACAGAACAGCAAGGGGAGCAGAGCAACGAAGTCACCAGGGAATACCAAAAATAGACTTTGGGGCCAAAGTGTGGCACCTCATCAGACTCTACCAGAAAACACTCCTAACGGTCAACAAACAGACCTTGAACTATTTACAGGCTTTTCTTTTTGTTGTTGTTTTCTTTTCTTTTCTTTTGTTGCTTTGTTTTGCTCTGTCTTGTGCATATTATTATATCTGCTGGTCTATCTAGATAAGACAGGTGGGATAAACAAGCTGGAGGAGAAAACAACAGGACTGATGGGGAACATGGGAGAGGGAGAGGGTGGGGAGGAAGTGAATGTTAACAAACCCAGGGACAAGGGAACAACAAGTGATCCAAAATTGGTGGCAAGGAGGGCGTAGGAAGCCTGGTAGGACTTGATCAAGGGCAATGTAACCAAGAGGAATTACAGTGAACCCTCGTTTATCGCGGTTAATCGGTTCTAGACCCTACCGTGATAAATAAAATTCCGCGAAATAGGATTCCTTATTTGTAAATCAAATATTTTCATAGTTAGAGCATAGAGGACATGAAAAAACACCCTTTAGTCACCATTACACTCATATTACCCAATTTATTAAACGAAAAAGGGAAAATACAGTAAAACATTTTGGACGTTACAATTATCATTTATTATCTTATTAATGGCATCTAGTTTACAGTATTACATATTTCACATACAGTATTATTATACATAGTTCTTACAAATACTGTAATCAATAGCCTATGAAATGACTTAAGGGATGTACTCTACAGGTGGGTCGCCGTCTTTTTCCTCTGAAGGAGCGGGTGTAGGCAGTGGGTGCTGTTACGCAAAAACTGCAATAGAGTGAAGCCGCGGAAGTCGAAGCGGGAAGTGGCCAGGGTTCACTGTACTGAAACCCAAATGAAGGCTGAACATGATAGTGGGACAAGAGAAAAGTAAAAGGAAATAGAGGAAAGAACTAGGAGGCAAAGGGCATTTATAAAGGCCTAAATACAGGCATTTACATATGTAAATAGATTGATATATAATGAAGGAGAAATAGATCTATGTGCATATATTTATAGGTTTAGTATTAAGGAAGCAGATGGACATCGGGCCTCTACTCAAGTACTCCCTCAATGCAAGAACACTTTGTTCTATTAGCCTGGCATTCCATGATACTCAGCTTCCCAACGCTATTGCTGAAAACAAAATGGGTGCATAAGCAAATGTGGTGAAGAAAGCTGATGGTACATGGCTATCAAAAGATATAGCATCTGGGGTCTTAAAGGCTTGAAGATAAGCAAGTGGCCATCTAGCTGAGAAGCAGCAAATCCCACATGGAAGAAGCGCACCAGCCTGTGTGATCACAAGGTGTCGATGGGATCAGGTGTCAGACATCAAAGAACAAATCATATCATTGTGAATGAGGGGGAGTGTGGAGTGGAGGCCCAAAGCCCATCTGCAGACAATTGGACATCCCCTTACAGAAGGGTCACAAGGAAGAGATGAGCCAATCAGGGTGCAGTATAGCACCAATGAAACATACAACTTTCCTCTAGTTCTTTAATGCTTTCTACCCCCAACTATCATGACCCCAGTTGTACCTTACAAATGCAGCTGGACCAGAGAATGTACACTGGTACAGATTGGTCAGTGTAAGACATGAAAAAATAATAATAATTTATAAATTATCAAGGATTCATGAGGGTGGGGCAGGGAGGGAAAAAATGAGGAGCTGATACCAAGGGCTCAAATAGAAACCAAATGTTTTGAGAATGATCATGGCAACATATGTACAAATGTGCTCGACACAATGGATGGATGTATGGATTGTGATAAGAGTTGTACGAGTCCCCAATAAAATTATTTTTACGAATAAATAAATAATAAATTAAAATCTTAAAAAGATAAGAGCTGGAAACACAGGGAATCCAAGACAGGTAACCCATTCAAGACCAATAAAGGGAGTAGTGATACCAGGAGGGGAAGGGGAAGGTGGGTGAAGAAAGGGAGAACCAATCACAATGATCTACATATAACCCCCACCCTGGAGACAGACAACAGAAAAGTGGGTGAAGGAAGACATTGGGGTGGAGAAAGGGAGAACCAATCACAATGATCTACATATAACCCCCACCCTGGGGGACAGACAACAGAAAAGTGGGTGAAGGAAGACATCGGACAGTGTAAGACGTGACAAAATAATAATTTATAAATTATCGAGGACTCATGAGGGAAAGAGGGTGAGGGAGGGAGGGTGAGGGAGGGAGGGGGTACATCAGGAGCTGATACCAAGGGCTCAAGTAGAAAGCAAGTGTTTTGAAAATGATGATGACAGCATATGTACAAATGTGCTTGACACAATGGATGGATGGATGGATTGTGATAAGAGCTGTATGAGCCCCCAGTAAAATGATTATTTTAAGTGTAGGGGTCCAATCTAATCTGTCAATCAGATTACAGCCTAATGATGCCTCCTTGGGGATGTGGCCTTCTTATAACTGAAGTAAAATGGGAACCTCTCTCTCTCTCTCTCTCTCTCTCTCTCTCTCTCTCCCCCTTTGCCTTCCTGCTTGCTGGGATTCTGCTGCTCACCCTGAGAGCTGCTGGTTCCCTGCCATGCTTCCACCAAACTTGGATCCACACTACTATGTACCCACCAGCCTGTGATCTTCCTGAATTCTGCATCATTGCATGTGGCTATGTGAGTCTGAGGAGAGACATGTGGACTAGTACCAAACTTATGGACTTGAGTTAGACTGGCTGGGCTGTCTTCTTGATATATAATTGCCTCTTGATAGAAAGCGCTTTCTTACACGCAGATGAGTGTCGCTAGACCTGCTTCTCTAGTCAACCTGGCCCAATACTGTGACCTTTTCTTGGAGGGGCAGGGCTGAGAATGAGACGTTATTGTTTAATCGGTAAAGAGTTTCTGTTTGGGATCATGAAAACATTTTGAAGACAGATCATGCTAACAGTTGCACAATATTGTGAATGTCACCAATGTCACCGATTTGCACAGTTTAAGATGATTAAAATATAAAATGTTATGTCATATTTTATGACAATAAAAGTTCAAAACAAGGTAACACATACAAATTTAAGACATCAGGGAAATGTAGAATATTAACTGGATATTTGATATTATTAATGTTTTTTAATAGAAGAATTATTATATTGTGTTTGTGGGAGTTTTTTAAACAGTATTTTTAAAGATGTATGTTAAAATATTTACTGATGAATTTTGATGTTTGAGATATGCTTCAAAATTAGCTGGTAAAAAATTTTAAAAATTAAAAAAGAAATTAACTGGGGGTAGGAGTAGAAGGAGTGGGGTGACAAGGATTGGCCCTGGGTCCAAACTGTGAAAGTTAGTGGTGACTCTTGGGATTCATTTTTCTATTCTCTGTATCTTTGCATAGGTTTGAAATGTTTCATTTTATAATAGTTTTTTAAAAGGTTCTGCAAATTCATGGTTGAAACTTGAAGCAGTCAGAAAGTAAAAGAAAAAAATTTAATCTGTCCATAATCATACCCTGTAGAGATAACCACCACTATCCCTTTAGAGTATATCCTCCTGGGCGTCCACAGAATAAAGATGATAGAAATCCTGCTGTGGTGTTGTTTTGTAAGATGTTTGTGTCACCTAAAGCCCTGTCATTGTTGTCACTAAAAACTCAAAAGCATTAGTCTTAATAGTTGCAAGGATTTTTAGTTCCCCTAACCTTTAGTTAATCGATCCTCTATTTTTCTACTCAAAATTTTTGATACTAGGAACATCTTTGTAAAGCTTTGAAAAGTGGGTGAAGGGAGACATCGGACAGGGCAAGATATGACAAAATAACAATTTATAAATTATCAAGGGCCCATGAGGGAGGGGGGAGCAGGGAGGGAGGGGAAAAATGAGGACCTAATGTCGGGGGTTTGAGTGGAGAGGAAATGTTTTGAGAATGATGAGGGCAATGAATGTACAAATGCGCTTTATACAATTGATGTGTGTATGGATTGTGATAAGAGTTGTATGAGCCCCTAATAATATTATTAAAAAAAATTTTTTTTTTAACACAAGAAAAGCTTTATTTAAGGATACCACTGATTTCAAAAGTCAAATTATTAGTTCAAAATACCTTTTCAGGCATTTAATACATACAACCAAACAATCTTACCTTGCTTGGGGAGACTCAGGTTCAAATCCTGGCCAATACATTTCGCACACAGCCATCGCAGTCTGTCAGTGGAGGTTTGTGCATTGCTATGATGTAGACCAAGATAGTCTAGAAAGAAAGCCCTGATAGTTTCTTCTGAAATCAGCCAGTGAAAGAAAGTTCTATGGATCACAATAGTCTGAGGTGACCGGATTTAAAATGGGACACCATTGACCGGGGGGCAGGGGGGCTGAGGGGGGGTGAGGAGTGGGGTTCTTGATTAAAAATTTGGTCTATAGGGACCAAATAGACCCTTCCCTAGCTTGTCGTGCATTCTTTCCAAAAATCGGGACTTTTTTAAAACGCCAAAAATCAGGACTGTCCCGCCAAAAGTGGGACATCTGGTCACCTAACAATAGTGTCTGATCTCCAAGGGATCATGGGTATAGTCAGGATTGAGCAGTATTTCAGCCCATTGTGCATGGAGTTGCCAGAGCGGGGTGGGGGTGGGGAGCTAACCACAGGAAGAAGTTAGGATGCTTTTGCTTGTAAGTCACAGGAACCCCACGTCCAAGGGATGTGACTACAGCACCCAGTGGGAAGAAAGACTCAGACTTAGTCTGACTCTCTTTTTCATGAGTTCCATTGAATCATGCAACTGTCAAGAGCCCCCACGGGTACCCACTTCTTCTTTCATTCCCAGGTGGGGAAAGAACATGCCATGCCAATACCATGCGATTAGAGCTTGACATTGTTACTGGTTGGGACAACTGTTTGGTTTTGCTGGTGGAGTCGGGTAAGCGGACTCATAAGGAAGGAAACCAAGATGGCGTGACTCGTCCTTGAGTAGGAAGAACAAGGTCGGAGAACTTGGTGTCCCAGAACAAGCAGACCTACGGGTACAGACCCTTGCTACAAGACAGAGGGAGCCTGCAGATCAGTGAGGAAAGAACAGACCTTTAAATAAATAGTGCTGATAAAAACTGAGCACCCATGGAGAAAACAAACTGAAAGTGCACTCCTATCTCCCATTGAATATCACTTTCAATTCCAAGTAGAACTGACCCAACTGTAGAAAGCAAAAATCGAAAGCTTTAGAAAGTAATATAAAAGAGTATGCTCATGAGCTCAGGAAAGGGAAGCATTTCTTAAACAAGACACGAAAACCATGAGCCATAAAAGAAATAGTGAATAAATTTGCCTACCTTAGAATGAAGGCTTTTTGTCCACTGTTAGGGCAATGAATGTACAAATGTGCTTTACACAATTGAGGTATGTATGGATTGTGATAAGAGCTGTATGAGCCCTAATAAAATGATTTTTTTAAAAGAAATTGCCTTGACAGCACCTAGGGGGAAAAAAGATACCACTGTTAGCATAACAGAGTAGTGGAAGCTAATTACAACAGACAAAGGACTAATATCCACACTCCAAGAACTCTCCCCCACCAGAAGAGGAAAGACAGGCAGATAACCCAGGAAAGAAGTGAGCTCGCACAGGAGCTACATAAAAGAGGGAAGCCAAAGATGAGCACCCTCGTGAGCATCTTCAATGGGGCCCCACTGTGTGGATATATCACATTATGATGGTTACCTCCTTTATGAATAATGCTCCTATGACCGTTCCTGTACAAGTGGTTATGTAGACATGCGGTTTCAATTCTCTTGGGTATATGTCGCATACCTGAGGGCAGATTTGAGCCGTGTGGTAACTCTCCATTCAACGAGGAGCAGCCAAACTGTTCTCCAAAGCAGCCATGCCATTCGCTTCCATTCCCACCAGCCGGGTTTAGGCTTCCCGTTTCTCCCCATCCTCTAATACATGTTTGTGTCTATCTAGAAAGCTGTGTGCCTCTCTCGTGTACTTGGGACGTGTTGTCAGAAGAGATTGGTCACTGGAGGAAGACGTCATGCGTGTAGAGTAGAGGGCAGTGAAAAGAGAGGACGGCTCTCCAGCAGGTGGATGGACACAGTGGCTGTAACACTGGGCTTAAGCAGAGGAACAATTATGAGGATGGTGCAGGACTGGGCAGTGTTTCATGCTGCTGCATGGAAGGTCACTGTGGGTCAGAACCAACTCTGTGGCACCTAACAAGGACAGCAGAGATCTTGACTGCAGGCTGAACTTGACCTTGAATTTCACAAGAAACGTGTCAGCCTTCACGGAGTCATGTGACTTCCAGGTAGGAATGGGCTCCTGGCTATCAGTGGGAGCAGTTCAAGTCTTCCACCTTCCTCCAGCTACTAGGAAGAGAGCTATTTTCCTGTCACCTGAGCAGTGGCATCACTAGGGTTGGTGTGTTAGTCCGGGTAGGCTAGAGAAACAAAATCATTAACACTCATATATGTGTAAGAGAACTTTTTATCAAGGAGTAATTGTATACAGTGAACCCTCGCCACTTCGCGCTTCGACTTCCGCGGCTTCACTCTATCGCGGTTTTTGCGTAACAGCGCATGCTCTGCCATTACTGCCACTGATTGGCTCATCCTGTACACGCTTCTGTCTGCATCGCTATGTATCAGATGCATTTTTGCTTTTGTACAGTGTACTGTAATTGTTTGCGATTTTAAAGAAATTTTATCTAAGCCCTATGATGGCTCCTAAACGAGCTGCTTCTTCTAAGCCTTCTGACAATAAAAATAAGCGCCAGAGGAAGATGCTCCCCATCCAGGAAAAGGTAAAACTTTTGGATATGATCAAAGATGGCAAGAAAATCGTGGAGGCTGCACGCCATTTCGACTTGAATGAGTCTTCCGTTCGCTCCATCCGTTGTACTTCATAATATAATAAATAATAAATGATAATTGTAACGTCCAAAATGTTTTACTGCATTTTCCCTTTTTCGTTTAATAAATTGGGTAATACGAGTGTAATGGTGACTAAAGGGTGTTTTTTCATGTCCTCTATGCTCTAACTATGAAAATATTTAATTTACAAATAAGGAATCCTACTTCGCGGAATTTCATTTATCACGGTAGGGTCTAGAACCGATTAACCGCGATAAACGAGGGTTCACTGTATTAAGAAAACACTCCAGCCCAGTCCAGATCAAGTCCTTAAGTCCAATATTAGCCTATATGTCTGATAACTGACACAAAACATGCAATGGTGCTGAGTGCAGGAAGATCTCAGGCTAATGGGTGGAAAGTCTGGTGGAAGCAGCTCAGCGCTGGTGTGGGTCTCCACGTGGCTCCTACAGCTCCAGGGCTCTGGCTGCTATCAGCATAGCTCCATGTGTCTTGTCAGCAGGAAGTCAAAGCCAGAGTGGGTATGTGTCCCACCTCCAGGGAGGAAGACAGGAGTTCCCAGAATCCTCAGGAGAAGGCCATGCCCACCAGAAGAGATCAATCAGGCTGTGACCTGATGGACAGGCTGGACTCCACCCCTTCGCTCAGGTTGACAGGAGATGGTGTCACCGCCACAGCTGGTGTCACCAGTGTCAGAAACTCGTCGTATCACTCACACACCCTCACAAGGACCTCCTCTACACGATACAGAATCCTAGTCATGTTTATTATCAATGTGATCATAGAATAAGATGATAAAATCATTCTAAACTGCTTAAATGTAATCTTTCTTGAATTATATGAATACAACCAACACGAATGGTTTGCAAATCATTCTGAATTGGATGACATTCTTACAATATTATTAGTCACTGAGCAGAGGCTGTTTGTTTTCTTTTCTTTAATTACTACTTCATTCTCAAAAAAAAGTTATTGATAGAGGTTCACAAAAACTAATTACCAACATTGTAGCTAAAACATCAGGAATTGGACAAAATCAGCAACTATAAAACACATGACAATAACAGTATGTGTGTCGAAGTGACATTATGACTGGAATCATCCCAGCAGAGCATACAAAGCAGTTTCAAAATAACTTAGCAGACTGTTTTAGCCCTACAGGTAGATTGATCTTTGTAGGCTAGACTTACAGAAAACTGTCTTTGTTGTTATGAGTAACTGTGAGGGTGTATATATTTTTTGTAATAATTTTATTGGGAGCTCTTACAGGTATCATAATATCCCATAGCTCAGTCACATCAAGCGCTATTGTACACTTGATACCACAATCAGTTCCAAAACATTCTCCTTCTTCTTGACCTCCTTGATATCAGCTCCCCATTACCCCATCTCTCCCCCACAAACCCTTATTATTCTTATTATATAGATTGGTGTATATAGATATATTGCCCTATCTTACACTGCCCAATATATCCATTCACCTACAATTCTGTTGTTTGTGCCCCTAGAGTGCAGTTACACAGTCATCATTGCTATCAGCTCCTCTTCCTCCCCTTCCCCACTCTTCCAATACCCTCAGGAAACCGTTACTCTGTTACTTTTTCTGAGGGATTATCTATGTTGGCTTTCATGCATCACACGATCTTAATTTTTATCAATGAACATATGCAAGTCTAACAAGGTTAGTGAGGTAGAACTGAAACCATATTAGTAAGGGGAGGAAATATTAAAAAGCTAGAGGATATTTATGTGGTTCATCAGTGCTATACCACACCCTGGATTTATCGTCCCTTCCTTTTGGCCCTTCTGAGAGGGACTGTCCAATTACCTGACAGGTGGCTTTTGGGTCTCCACTACATCCACGCTCCTTCACATCGACTTGGTTGCTTATCTTTGACCTTTGATACCTCTTCCCATTGACACCTCATGATCACATAGACTGGTCTACTTCTTCTATGTTGGCTTTGTTACTTCCCTGCTAGATGGCTGTTTGTTTAACTACAAGCCTTTAAGACCCCAGACACTATATCTTTTGATAGCCAGGCACCATCAGCTTTCTTCGCCACATTTACTTACGCACCCATGTTGTCTTTCAGTGGTCTGTTGGGAGGGTGAGTATCCTACAGTGCCATTTTATGTGAAAAAATAACCAACACATTTCTGCTGCAACACTACACAAAAGCTTTGTAGATGGTCGTGTGAGTCTGAGTGGACCCCGTGGCAGTGGGTTTTGCTTGGTTTTTATTCTTTCATGTGAGGATCTTAGAATAGCTTAGTTTTAAAGTAAAAGTCAAAATCAGTGTGGCAGGTGGAGTGTACACTCCTCCTCTGTCACTAAGTAAATGACCCCAAATGTCTGTTCCTAGGAGAAAAAAAATGAAATGCTTCCTAGGGAAAGAGCCCTGGTGGCATAGTTGGCCACAGATGGAGTTGCTAACCAAGGCCAGGTGTTTGAACCCACCAGTGTAACTGGTATAGCAAGCCATGGAAGAAAGACGAGGCTGTCCACTCTCAGAAATATTTAAGGTCTCTAAAACAGTTCCACTCGGTCCCACTGGGCCCCTCTGCATTGAAATCAATGTGATGGCCATGCGCTTTGTTTCTTTGCATGGGGATACTAAGGAGAAGCCTCTAGAGGTGAGGGTGTTTCTCTGAAAGTAGCTCAGACAAACGGGGAGGGGAGGGTTCCTCTCAACACAAGGATGGAAGTCCATCTAAATGGGCAGGGCCAGGCTCAGCCCCAGGGCTCTCACTGGGGATGGGCCACACTGAGTGACACTGTCAGAAAGGGCAACCCCACAATGACCATCTACTAAGTTTTTGTGCAGTGTTGCAGCAGGACTTTTGAAACTGTAAATCTTTGTGGGAGCAGATACCCTGCTCGTTCTCCTGCAAAGTGATTGGGTGACAGGTGGTGGTTAGCAGCCCAATACTAACCCATGGTGCCACCATTATTGTTGGTACAATAACTGGGTGACAGACGGAACAACTCCTATTAGAAGCCTGTGGCCAGTGAGCGAAGGAGAACCTAGGGATGTGAGAGCAACTGGCATTTGGAGCCAGCAGGGTTAAGTTATTCAGTTGGCTCAGTCATCTTTTCTGCCAGTCAAGAGAGAGGCAGAGACACCATTCACACCAGGCAGGGGTCTGGGTGGGAAGTTCAAGAGCAGAATAGTAGGTCAAAGAAAGAGCTGCTGCCGCCGCCTCTGTGCCCTCTCTCAGGCTGTTCCTTCTACGTGCACATCATCACCCAAACCTCAGCCACTGTCTTTCTGGGTCCCACCGACTCATGGCATTGGACCCTGGCCAGATGACCCTACCCGCAACCTGCAAACCAAAGTGCCTCTTCTTGGTACTTCCAACGCATTTTAGGCTTAACTCCAGCACAGCACGTACCACGTTGGCATAAAGGTTTACCCTCGAATGTTTATCCAAAGGTGGACAAAGGTCGACAAAAAGGCGAACTCACCCAGCGCCGCTGTGGAGGACGGCCTCCATGAAGATCACAGCCAAGCAAATGCCAGGAAGCCCTTCTGCTGCTGCATCAGAACACACAGGGTCTCCAGGAGGGGGATCAACTCCACTGGAAGGGGCGTGAGCTTCGGGTCTGTTTCATTTGTCATTTTATGCACGTTACATAACACCTCTAAACCTCAACTTTCCCATCTGTACAATTGGGATAATACTAGCTGTGCCAGTCTGGGTGGACTAGAGAAACAAATCATGGACACACATATGTGTATAGAAAGAGTTTTATATATAAGAGCAATTGAATCTTGAGAAAATATCCCAGCCCAGTCCAGATCAAGTCCATAAATTCGATATTAGTACATATGTCTGACACCAATCTATAAAGGTCCTCTTCAGACTCACGAAACACATGCAATGGTGCCAAACACAGAAGATCACAGGCCAGTGGGTAGAAAGTCCTTGGATCCAGTGGCATTGGAAACATCTCAGCGCTGCCAGGGGTCTCTGCATCAGGTTGGGTCCATGTGTCTTGACAGCTGCTATGTCTCCCAGAGTGTGAGCAGAGAGAGAGAAGTGTCTCCCGCCTCCAAGGAGGAAGTACTGGATTTCCCAGAATTCTCAGGAGAAGGCCATGCCCACACAGAGGCCTCATTGGCTATGACCTGATTGACTAGCTCCAGGGTTCCTCAAACTTTTAAAACAGGGGGCCAGTTCACTGTCCCTCAAATCCATTGGAGGACCAGACTATAGTTTAAAAAATACTGAACAAATTCCTATGCACACTGCACATATCTTATTTGGAAGTAAAAAAACAAATGGGGCAGAAACACTCAGTGGGCCAGATAAATGTCCTTGGCGGACCGCATGTGGCCCGTAGGCCATAGTTTGAGGACCCCTGATACCCCTACACTCTTAATCCTCAAATTGACAAACGAATATATATCTACCACAATAGTTAACTACCCTTAGGGATGCCGGACGGGTACAATGAGATGAATTATGCAGGATGCAAAGGAGAGAGACGTTTCTGAAGAAATAACCAGTATTATTAATTACCACACCACACACATCCCTTTTGGGGTGATTAAATCATAACCATTCTCACCCACTACAATTCTCCTGTCAAATGTTGTGTTACTGGAGGTGGGAAGGTTGGTAGTAATGTAAAAAGCAACTTCAGGCACCAGATGGCTTCCTTCTGAGCTGACAGCACAATGCATTAGACTGAAATGATCAAAACAATGTCAGTGCTTAGGGCAAGGGGCAAACGTGATCCCTTGCTAGGCTGTCCAAGAGAAAAAGGAATAGATATCTTAGATCTGAAGCTTTCTCCCCACTGGAACCTTAGTTCGTATCCTCTTAAGCTTAGAGCCAACTTTCAGAAATAATAATTAAATCAGGAAAGAAATGGGGTCAACAGGTCTCAGTCTCAGCGCTCATGGAGTGAAGAGGCTGAGAGCAAAGCTGTTGCCTGACTCATCCACCCAAAGAACTTCTCCGTCTGGGAAGAAGATGTAGCAGCATGTCTCATCAAGCACTAGTGACCCAAAGTCTGTCATCTAAAGTTTAAAAAAAAAAGAATTCTGCCTAAATATTGAGTGGCCTTTTTCACATCCTTTCTGGCTTGCTTAATAAAATGTATTGTTCTATGCAAGAATCATGTACAGTGCAGAGATTGCATCCATGATGACAACCAAAACAATGTAACAGAGAATGCATATCTGAAAAGACATGTGTAGTCTCTAAGAAGAGAAACTTCAAAGTGTTATTGAGAGATATGAAAGCAGATTTTAATAAACAAGAAATGAATCAGTGTTTCTGAGTGAGAAGATAGAAAGTGTAAAGATAGCAGGTCTCTCCGTGTTAATTTACAAACAGTGCCAATCAAAAATTCTATAGGGTTAGGAGATTTGTTTTGTTTTGTTTTTAAGACCCACCAATAGAATAATTCTGAATTGCATTTGGAAATAATGAATTAGGCATCCTAGGACATATTTTGAATTCTTTATAAAAAATTTGACCTAGCTTTTTGCGTTATCAAGAGACATTTGACATATCATAAAAGTCACCCATGCAGAATACATAGGTCAAAACAACCAGGTATTGGTATAGCAGTAGCAACCCATAGCAATTTAGAATTGGGAATCTAGAAATAAAATCACATATTTATGATAAACCGGTTTTGACTCAATGGGAAAAGAAAAGTGTCTTCAATAAATGGTGCTGAAAAAACTGGATTTCCATATACAGAAAAATGAAAGAGAAGCTATGCTTCATACAATACACACAAATTTTTAATGGATTAAATACCTAGATGTGAAACTAGAACCATAAAATTCTTAGAAAAATATACAGGGGCAATGCTGTCAGGATTAGCGTATAATAATGAATTATCTAATAATATAACAAAGACACAAACAACAACAAATAAGTAGGACCTAGTAAAAAGTAACATTTTAAAAATCATTTTATTGGGGGTTCATACAACTCATCACAATCCATACATACATCAATTGTGTAAAGCACATTTGTAT
>NW_022103915.1:27691743-27695526 GCF_000313985.2 Echinops telfairi
TTTCCTCCTGTCCCACTATCATGCTCAGTCCCCACCAGGATTTCAGCACTTCCTCTTTGTTACATTCCCCTTGCTCATGCCCTACCAGATCTCCCACACCCACCTCCCCACCAATTTGGATCGCTTAACAACATTTATTCATCAAAGATTAACTAAAAAGTGAAAAAGACAAGCTACCCACAGAGAGAATCTCTCTCTCTCCCTCTCCCCCTCTCTTTCTCTCACTGCCATCAAGTCACTGCTGACTCCCAATGACCCCTGTGGGTTCTGAGACCGGAGCTGTTGACGGGAGTAGAAAGCCCAGTCTTTCTCCTGTGGAGCTGCTGGGGGCTTCCAACTGCCAACCATGCGGACTACAGCCCACCGAGTAACCACGACACCACCAGGACGACTGGAAAATATTTGGAAACCATATATTTGGTAAAAATTTAATAGCCAAAATATATATATAATTTCCACCACTTAACAACAAAAAGACATCAACTATGGTAATTCAGTCATAAAATGAGCAACAGACTGGAATAGATATAGCACCAGAGAGGACATAGAAATGACTGCCGAGCACATGCAAGATGCTCAGTATCAGCCCTTATCTAACTCACTGCCATTCAATCGATGCTGACTCACAGTGACCCGGTAGGACAGGGCAGAACTGCCCCTGTGAGTTTCCAAGACTGTAACTCTTCACAGGAGTAGAACGTCCAGTCTTTCTCTTATACAAGGGCTGGTGGTTTAAAACTACAGATCTTGTAGTGCTGTGCCACCGGGGCTCCTTATTAGTCCTCATAGACATGCAAATTAAACCACTGTGACATACCATTTCACTCTCACTAAGATGGCTAACCACCACTGTGTGTCAGTTTTCCTACTGTGGGAGCTTGTGTAATGCTGTGATGCTGGAAGCTATGTCACTGGTATTTCAATGCCAACAGGATCACCCAAAGTGAACAGGTGTCAGCAGAGGTTCCAGATTAAGAAGAGACAACAAAGAACCGGCCTCCCCATTTCAGAGGATGGAGCTTTTGAAAACCCTATGCATGGTTTGGAAACATTGTAAGATACTTAGGTTCTAATGAGTGGGAGGGGAACATTGTTGGAGATAGTGCCAGAGGATGGCCCCTTGGGTCTGTGGACACTCGAAATGTGACTGAGGAGCTGATTTCTCTGAGTAGAGTTGACCCTGATGACATGAGTTGGGAAAAGCCTGTGGAAGTAGAGCCTTTATGATCTTCATCTGCTGATAGAACATGACTCAAGGTAAGGAGACACAGCTATGAAAATACATTAGTGATTGGAACTTGGAATGTGTGAAATATGGATCTAGGAAAATTGGAAGTGGTCAAAAATGAAATGGAACACATAAAGATCTATATCCTAGATGTAAGTTAGGTTTTATTGTGCCAACGTGGCTCCCATAGGAACATGTGGTGGAGTTCAGCATGTCAATCACAGTTGATTGGAAGACAACCAAGATAAATGGCTCTTTGAGGTCAGCCTCTTCCTCTTTTTCCCAGTGCACTGTTACCTGAGTTAGCTGTTCTGCACTACCTGTGCGCTAAGCCAACCGTGGTCCTTGGTGGATCATGTTATCGTACAGTGCATTCATATGCCTTGAGGCTCCATCAAAACCTGCTTCACTCTGCTGCTGCGCTACTAGCCACTGCTATGCCTTGTCATCTCATCTTCCTGCTAATGCTGCGCCACCTTGCCATGTCTGCTGCCTTCGGGACGACTCTGCTCATCTTACCTGTGGGCAGACTCCACACCTCCTGCCAGCCATTTCACTTTCTGCTCCTTGACCTTGGACCAGCGGTCTGCGTGAGTTAGAAGGACCTTCAGTATATTAACTGTCTCACAAAAGTGAATTGGACTGAGCCATCTGCACCACTGTGTGGATTCGTTAGCTATTATATTCCTTCCATATATATGTGTGTGTGTGTGTGTGTGTGTGTACACATATATATGTATATATGTATGTATATATGTATATATGTATATATGTGTGTATATATATAAAATCATGTGCCCTCGTTTTGTTTCACTAAAGAACCCTAACACACTCAGCATTTGTGAGTTGAGATGGGCTAGTATTGGCCATTTAGAGTCAGAAAATCATATGATTTACTATGCTGGGAATAACACAATCAAGAGGAATGGTGTGGCATTCTTTGTCAAAAAGGACATTGTAAGGGATGAGGGATCAACAAGAAATCTAAAATTGATGGCAAGGAGAGGGTATAATGCCTGGTGGTGTTTGATCAAGTGCAATGTATCTATGAGGAATTCCTGAGAGCTGAATGGAGGGTGAGCATGATAGGGGGACAGGAGGAAAATGAAAGGAAGTAGAAGAAAGAAGTAGGAGGCAAAAGCTATTTATAGAGGTATAGCTATAGACATGTTTATAGGTAAATATATTAATTTATAATGAAAGGGATAGAGGCCAATGCACATATACTTATATGTTAAGTATTAAGATAGCAGATGAACTTTGGGCCTCTACTCAAGGACTCCCTAAACACAAGAACACTTTGTTTTAATAACCTGGCACTCTTTGATACTCACCTTCCCAATGTGATCGCTGAAGACAAAAATGGGTGCATAAGCAAATGTGGTAAAGAAAGTGGATAGTCCCTGGCTATCAAAAGATATAGTGTCTGGGGTCTCAAAGGCTTGAAGTGAAACAAGCAGCCATTGAGCAGAGAGGCAAATAAGCCCACATGGAGAAGCATACCAGCTGTGTGATCATGAGGTGTCCACAGGATCAGGTACCAGGTATCAAAAGATCCAAAACAAACAATTATATCCATGTGAAAGAGGAGGGATGGAGTGGAGACTCAAAGCCCATGTGTAGACAATTGGACATCCCCCCACAGAAGGGTTATGAGGAAGGGACAATTCAATCAGGGTACAGTAGAGCACTGACAAAACACACTTCATTCTTCTAGTTCCTGAATGCTTACTCCACCACTGCCATGACGCAGTTCCACCTTACAAATCCGGCTAGACCGGAATACACAAAATGGTACAGATAAGAGGTTTCAACACATGGAATTCAGGACAGATAAAAACCTCAGGAGTAATGATATCATGGGGAGGGGATTGGGAAGGGGGAGAAAGGGGGAACCCATCACAATGTTGGATATATAGCCCACCCACCAGGGGGATGAAAACAGAAATGTGGGTGAAGGGATACAATGGACAGTGTAAGACATGAAATTACAACAATGAGATATAATTGATCGAGGATTCACAAGGGTGTGAGAGGGAGGGGGGGAAATGAGGAGCTGATACCAAGGCTTCAAGTAGAAAGAAAATGTTTTGGAGATGTTGATGGCAACATATGTACAAGTGCGCTTAATACAGTCGAATGATGGATTGTTATAAGATTTGTAAGAGCCCCCCAATAAAATGATTAATAAAAAAATTTGTTTAAGAACATTGAAAAATGAATCATGAAATAGGATGCTGTTGGTGATGGGATTATCCATCTTCAGTGAAATCCAATCACTACAGCTATTATTCAAATTTATGCACCAACTACAAAAGCTAGTGATGAAGATATTAAAGAATTCTATCAGCAGCTACAGTCAGAAATTGATCAAATATGGAATCACGATGCATTGACAATTAATACCAATTGGAATGCAAATGCCGGAAACATAGGAAAGAACATTTGTTAGAAAACATGGAGGGGAAAAATGAGGACCTAATGTCGGGGGTTTAAATGGAGAGAAAATGTTTTGAGAAATGATGTACAAATACGCTTTACACAATTGATGTGTG
>NW_022103915.1:27695753-27704761 GCF_000313985.2 Echinops telfairi
TGTACAAATGTGCTTTACACAATTGATGTGTGTATGGATTGTGATAAGAGTTGTATGAGCCCCTAATAAAATGATTTAAAAAATTAAACTGAGATCTCATGATAGAATTTTGCAAGACCAACCACTTGTTTATAGCAAATACCTTTTTTCAACAACATAAAAGGGGACTATACACATGGACTTCATCATATTGACCACATCTGTGAGAAGAGAAGATGGAAAAGCTTAATACCAGCAGCTAATACCAAGCCAGGGGCCGACTGTGTAACAGACTATCAATTGCTCATATGTAAGCTCAGGATAAAGCTAAAGAAAATTAAAACAAATTCATGAGAGCCAAAATATGACCATTCAGTCTATCCCACCTGAATTTTAAGAACATCTGAAGAACAGATTCGATGCATTGAAAACCAAAGGCAGAAAACCTGATAAGCTGTGGGAGGACATCATTCACGAAGAAAGCCAAAGGTCATCAAAAAGACAGGGGGTCGGGGGAAAGATCAAAGTGGATGTCAGAAGAGACTCTGAAACTTGCTGTCAATTGTAGAGTAATAGCAAAAGCAAATGGAAGTAAAGCTCTTTTCAGTCAGAGTTGAAAAGAAAATTTCAAAGGACTGCTTGAGAAGTCAAATATTATGATGAAATGTGCAAAGACCTAGAATGAGAAAACCAATAGGGAAGAACATGCTTAGCACACTTTAAATTGAAAGAACTCTAGAAAAAATTCAAACCTCGAGTTGCAATTGTGAAAGATTCTATGGGCAAAATATTGAATGATGCAGGAAGCATCAAAAGAAGAAGGAAAGAATACAGAGTCCCTGCACCAAAAAGAACTAGGCAACATTCCATAATTTCAAGAGGTAGCATGTGCTCAGGAACCAATGGTGCTGACAGAAGAAGTTCAAGCTGCACTGAAAGCATTTGGCAAAAACTAGGCTTCAGGAATTGATGGACTACAATGGAAATGTTTCAGCAAGCTGATGAAGCACTGGAAGCACTCACTCATCTTTGCCAGGAAATTTGGAAGACAGCTACTTGGCCAACTGACTGGAAGAGAACCATGCTTGTACCTCTTCCAAAGAAAGGTGGCCCAATAGAATGCTCAACTACAGAACAATATCACTGATATCATATGCTAGTAAAATTTTACTAATTATCATCCAATTAGTTGTAGCAGTACATTGACAGGGAGCTGCTAGAGGTATAGGCAGGATTCAGAAGAGGACATGGAACTATGACATCATTGCTGATGTCAGATGAATCTTGACTCAAAGCAGACTATGTCAATGCATTTGACTGTGTGGATCATAACAAATTATGGATAACTTTGAGAAGAATAGGCATTCCAGAACACTTCATTGTGCTCATGCACAACTTGTACATGGACCAAATGGCAGTTGTGCGAACAGAACAAGGGAATATTGCATGGTTTAAAATCAGGAAAGGGGTGTGATAGGGTTGTGTCCTTTCACCACATTTATTCAATCTGTATGTTGAGCAAATCATCAGAGAAGCTGGCTTATATGAAGCAGAGTGTGGCATCAGGATTGGAGGAAGGCTCGTTAACAACTGGCAATATGCAAATAACACAACCTTGCTTGCTGAAAGCACTTGCTGATCAAGGATTTCAGGCTTCAGTATGGATCACAACTTGCTGTAAAGAAGACCCAAATCCTCCAAACGGGACCAATGAGAAGCATCACAGCCAAGAGACAAGGTTGAAATTGTCAAGAATTTTGTCTTGTTTGATCCACAATCAATGCTCATGGAAGCAACAGTGAAGAGATCAAAAAACGAGTTGCATTAGGTAAGTACACTGTACAAGACCTTTCTAGAGCATTGAAAAGCAAAGATGTGGAGGACTAAGGTGCACCTGACCCAAGCCATGGTATTTCCAATGACCTCATATGCTTGTGAAAGTTAAACATTGAATATAGAAGCCCAAAGAAGAATTGTGCTGCTGGAGAAGAATATTGAAAGTACCATGGGCTACTGAAAAGACCAACCTAACAAGGAATATGATTGTTGACATCAGATGGATCTTGGTGGAAAGAAGAGAATACCATGAAGATGTTTACTTGTGTTTCATTGTCTATTCAAGTACATTTCACCATGAATCATAACAAACTTATTTAAGTAGAATCATTCCACAACACTTAATTATGCT
The DNA here is from genome assembly GCF_000313985.2 of Echinops telfairi. Classification (NCBI taxonomy): domain Eukaryota; kingdom Metazoa; phylum Chordata; class Mammalia; order Afrosoricida; family Tenrecidae; genus Echinops; species Echinops telfairi. The sequence continues at coordinate 27,697,921 of NW_022103915.1, forward strand.
CATGTGGAAGCGGTACATGGATCCAGAGGCAGTTATGCAAGCGGAATCAGTGAATAGTGCATGGTTTAAAATCAGGAAAGGTGTGCAACAGGGTTGTATCCTCTCTCCATACTTATTCAATGTGTATACTGAACAAATCATCAGAGAAGCTGGGTTATATGAAGAAGAGTGTGGTGTCAGAGTTGGAGGAAGGCTTATTAACAACCTGTAATATGCGGATAACACAATGTTGCTTGCTGAAAGTGAAGACTGGAGCCTTACTGGTGAAGGTCAAGGACTGCAGCCTTCAGTGTGGATGACAACTCAATGTCAAGAAGACCCAAATCCTCGCACGTGAACCAAGAGGTAACATGATACATGGAGAAAAGGTTGAAATTGTCAAAGATTATGTCTTGCTTGGAGCCATAATTGATACTCACGGAAGCAGCCGTGAAGACATCGAAGGGGAATGGGGAGGAGAGGGGCAAAGGGGAGCTGATATCAAGGAGTTCAAAAAGAAAGAAAATATATCGAAATTGATTGTAGTAGCTATTGTACAATACGGCTTGAAGTGATTGTACTATGGAATGGTATGATATTCTCTAAGAGCTCCTAATAAGATGGTTTGGGTGGGGCCAGGGGAGAATACTAAAGAGGGAAATTAAAAAGAAAAAAGACATCAAACAATGCATTGCATTAGGGAAATCCGGAGTGTTGAAAAGCAGGGGTCCTACTTGGAGGCGAGCCTGACCCAAGCCATGCTATTTTCAATGCATGTGACATTGAACTATGGTGTTGGAATCGAATATTGAAAGTACTGTGCTTTGGCAAAAGAACAAACAATCTGTTTTAGAAAGAGTACAGCCAGAATGTTCCTTGGAGGTAAAGATGGCAAAACTTTGTCTCAGTACTTTGGACATGTAATCAGGAGAGGACAGTCCCTGGGGAAGGACATCACGTGTTCGGTAAAGCAGAGGGGCAGCAAAACAGGAGGAAGGCCTTCAGCAAGGCCTGCATGCTCAGTCACAACAATTGTGAGGACAGGGCAGGCCCTGGGGGTGTCTTGTTCTACGGCGCATATGGCCACCAGGAGGCAGGAGGGACTTAATAGCACCTAACAGCAACTACAGCAAGATGGCGAAGACGTAAAACAAAACATAAAATTTGGTGAGGAGGTGAGGGAAATGGAAGCACTTACCCATTGTCAGTGGAAATTCAAAGTGGTGCATCCATTGTGGAAACCATTGCGGTAATGCCTCAAAGAACTAAAACTAGGACTATCAAAGTCGGACTCAAATAGCTTTACTATTAGACGGAGATTACCGTGACCTTGACGATGGTGGATTGAACCATGGTAAAATAAGATCGTTGGTCAGTTGACCTCCCTCTTGACCCAACTTGAATTTGCTCTAGGTTCAACTAGTTATCCTTTGCTACATGGCAAAACCTCTTCTCTTGCTTCTTAAATATTGTTTATGGTCTTTTCTTTCTTATTCTTTATTTTTATCTTTATATTATTAGTATCATTTTCTTCATTCTGTTTCATTTTGTGTTTTATTATTTCTGTTAGGTTTCACGGTTTAGAGTGGATGCATAGAGACAATAGCTGATGCGATGATTTATCAGGAATGATGGGGGCAGGGTGTGGAATGAAATTCGGAAGCAAACAGTGAATGCAGAGGGGAACATTAGAGCTGAGTGTGATAATCTGGAAGTGTATGATATGTGCATATCATATCATAAAACTACTTAAAAAAAGAAACCAACTTGGCCTGTGGTTACCATGGGTTAAGGAGGAGGAGTTTCCATTGACTTTACATTAATGGTCATGGAATCATTCGGAAGAGGATATCAATATCGGTTGTACAACATGAAGTTAGCACTGAATTATATATGTAGGAGCTGGTGAACTGGAGAATGTTGTGTCTATCTTTGCCACCATTAAAATAAATAAGTACACAAATAACAATGAGTACAAATAAGGTAAAAGTGTTCTAAAATGGATTGTGCTAATGATTGTACAACTCTTCTTGATATGCTCAAACTATTGAATTATACGATAGGTGGCTGAAGTGCCAATAAAACTGTTAAAAAATAAAGAAACAGATCTTTTGGATACCAATATCATTGTAGTACTATTTGCAATTGTTGAGAGGTGCAAACAATCTAAATTCCCATCAACAAGTGAATGAATAAACAAAATGTGGTATGCACATACAATGGAATACTACTCAGTCAGTAAGAGAAATCAAGTCTTGATGTTAGTAGGGGCCATAGAGTCTGTTCCGAGCCCTACCAGCCTTATGAATGACAGACCAAGCACCGCCCAGTTCTCACAATGGTCCTTGTGCCTGAGCCCATTGTTGAAGCCACTGCGTCCATCCATCTTCTTGAGGGCCTTCCTCTTTCACACGGTCCCTCTATTCACCAAGCATGATGTCCTTCTCCAGGGCCTGGGATGTACCTTAGAAATTAAATTGAATTGAATTGCTTCACTGCACAGAATCAAAATCGGACTTTCAAGAAGCTTAATAAATATTGTTATGGTCAATTAAATTTAGACCATAAAATAATTTTAATAATAGTCAACATTTTTTAGTGCATACTCTATGTCAGCCGTTGTTCTCTGCACTTTACACAATTCACCCATTTAATGCTCCCGACAACTTCAGAAAGATAGATTATACTTACTTTCCAAAAAAAATTCCATTTTGTTTCCAATGAGAAATGAAAGCAAAGATAAATTAAGTGAGTTGGCCAAAGTTCACAACTAATAATTTAGGAGCAACGATCTGCACAGCATCGAGTCACATGAAGCCACTGGCAGATCCCCTCTAGCCACAGGCAAAAGTCCCACAGCTTGACTATCAGATAGAGATCATTGTAATCATGATTATACTGGATTGAACTTGATACTTGGTCAGTTGACCTCCCTCATGACCTAACCTGAAATTGTTCTAGGTGCAAGTATTTCTTGCTTGATCCATGAAGAAGAAAAAATTCTTCCCTGGCCTTGCAAATACTGATAGTGGTCTTTTCTTTCTTACTCGCTAATAATATTTTTATCTTATCCTTATCACTTTATTTTGTTTCTGGGTATTTTTTATAGTTTCTGTAGGGTTTTCAAGTTTGTGAAGCACAGAATTAGATGTATAGAGCTAATAACTGATGCAAGGGTTTATAGGGAAGTTAGGGGTAGAAGGTGGGAGATTGGGAGGGTGAGGGGGTTGGGGAGCAAAAAAATTGTCTGCAGGAAGAAGAAGGAAGCACTAGAGCTGATTATGATTACACAACTCATTTTTCTAAAATGAATCATTTCATTGGGGGCTCTTACAGCTCTTATAACAATCCATACATCAATTATATCAAACCCATTTACACATGTTTCCATCATCATTTTCAAAACATTTTCTTTCTACTTGAGCCTTTGCTATCAGATCCTTTCCCCTTCCCTCCCCCTCCCCCTCCCCCCACCCTCACACAATTCATTTTAAAAGCAATTTAACCACGAAAAAGAAAAAGTTATAAAATTGATTGAGATAATGATTATATAATTCTTCTGGATATAATTGAACTATTGAATGGTAGGATGTGTGGATTATGTGCCAATAGAACTGTAAATAATAATAATAAATTTAGGAGCGAGGATCAGAACTTAGAAAGTGAGGTTTTGAGGGCCAGATAACTACTTCAGTCTACCACATTGCAAATTATGTTTCCTGCCCATAACCACAGCTAGTTAGAAATCAAGTTGGGTCCTGGGGTCTCTAGGACAAATTCTACCTGCTATCTGGAATATCACCAAGCATGGAGTGAACAATCACCAAAATTGTTCCTTGCAACTTGGAAAGCATTGGGTCCGTCTACACGTAAGCCTCTATTCTATTGATTGCAACCCTCTGTGTGTGTCAGAGCAATACTGCTCTCCACAACATTTGCAATGGCTAATTTTTTTTTCCTGAAGTACATTGTCAGGCCTTTCTTCCGGACTTAAACTTCCAACCTGTTAGTTAGCAGCCACATATTTTATTCCCATCACACCATTCCTAGACTCTCTATTCCAACCAGGCAGCTGCTAATTGTCTATGCTGCTAAACGTGGCCCCTGCAAGGGCCCAGTAAGCACCAAGCCTCCGGCCCCTGAAAAACTGAATGAAGCACTTGCCCTTGGGGCAGAAGATATTGTTTTGTAATAAATGGTCCTCTTAATTATGCTTTGCAAAGATTGCTATTAAAGTCAGTTGCTATTCTCGTTAGCCCCCAAGGACAGGGTGGGACCGTGTGATATAAATGCTTCCCACGTGCCTCATGGAAAATGAGAATGGGTTGTAAAAACTCCTTTCCACCTTTTTTCAATCTGACATGGCACGTCTTGCTCTCGATCTTCCTGACTTTCCATGTTAATTATTTAAAGCTTTTCCTCGGTGGCCTCCTTTGCCTTTCATCCCCATAGAAACCCCCTCGGCTTTAAAAGGATCTTTTGGGCCCGTTTCTTTGACCCAGGCCCTCTGTGAAAGCCCTCCTTCAGTTCCAAACCACCTGCTGAATGAAATCTAAGCTCCTTGACCTCTCTGCCAGGACCTTCTTGAATTTGCTTTTATTCACTCTTTAGGGGAAAAAAATACATTCCTGGAGCCGAGGTTAAAGCAGATCGCTACCCACCAAAATCTTAATTGTAATCACAAACACAATTCCATAGAGCCTCAGAGTGGAGGGAAAACATTTTTACCTGCATTAAGAGTCACAGCCAATGTATCATAGAGATAGATTCAGTTTGAGATACATGGCAGGTCACATGAACAAAACTGTACGTTTCTAAAACTGGACACCAAAGAACGTGACTTGATCAAGGTAACGCTGCTAATTGGCTGTGAAGCTGTAGCACAGACGATCGCTTCCGACTCCCAGACTGTCTTTATTAATTACATGATGCAATGTGACAGAATTTCTGCTTTAACTAAAGTGATTTCTTTTCTTCCTTTTTGCTTATATCTAGTGGCAGACAGGATTCTAAGACACCTCGCAAGACTTTCTCCTCCATCTCCCTCCCCTCTGGTATACCTACCTGCCTATGGCGTCTCCGGGGCTGTGGGTATGATGAGCTAGCCCTCCCCTGGCTGTGTTACGTTGTAATGTTGTAAGACACCACTTCCTTTCATGTAGGGAGAGCATCTGGTGGGCCTCACCTAATCACATATGTCTCTTAAAAGCAGAGCATCTTCTCTGCTGGCAGCAGAAAAGGAAGCCAGACAGACATGCTCAGACTGTCCTGAAAACAAGCAAGCATCCATGCTGTGCACTGTCTATAGGAGTTTTGTCATTCCGGGGACACCAGAGAAAAAAATCCACAGAAACTCAGGTAGAAGAGAGAATTTTATATAAAGGGTAAGTGCACATCAAGAAAACATCCCAACCCAGTGCTGCCCAAGCCCACAAGTCCAACATTCACCCATTAACCCATATGTCCAACACCAATCCACAAAGTCCTCCTCCATCTCACAAAACACACACAATGACGCCAACTGCAGAAGGAAAGCTGAGTCAGTGAATGTGTAAGCATCTCAGCACTGTCAGGGGTCTCCACACGGCTGCTCCAGCACCCAGGGCTGATCAGGGTAGGTCCATGCGGCTTCTCCTCGGGAATGTCTTGCAGGAAGTGAGCCTTGCCAGCTGAAGCAGGGAACTGGCTAAGGCAATTCACCCTGGTCCGACCATCAAAAAGCAAGAGCCCCAAGGACTAGAAAGGCGAGGCTCACCGAGCCATTTATCTTTCTGCCCTTCAAATAACCTCACATGTGTTTATCGGCCAGGTTGGCACAATAAACTTTAGCTATCTCAGGAGTCATGCGGAGAGGCCTCGGGGAGAGGGTGGCCCCACTAACGGCCTGCACGGAAACAAAGACCTCCTCCATCTGACTGTCACAAGGAACTGAACAGTGTCAAGAAGAATGAGCTTGGAGAGGGATTTTCCCCAGAGCTCTAGACCAGAACTCAGCCTGACTGACCTCTTAATTTCAGCCTTGTGATACCCTCATCAGAGGTATCTAGCCAATAGAACTGCAAGTTAGCAAACGATGTTATTTTAAACATCTGTTTGTATTAATTTGTTATGCATCATTTTTCTAAATATATCTTTGATTCCCTGACTCGTTTTAAAAACACATGTGATGGTTAGGTTTTTATGTCAACTTGATGATACCTGTGTGGAGGGAGGGGGGGCGTCCAACCCGTCAGTCTGGTCACAGCCTCATGATGTCTCCTTGGAGGTGTGGCTGGGGATCTCTCTCTCTTGCTTTTTCCCTTCACCTTGCGGCTTGTTTGGATCTGTATCTGCCTCATCCCTGGGTCAGCTCATGTGGCCTGTCATCCCCGGGAGCTGTCAGCATCCTGCCATGTTCCTGCCGAGCTTGGATCCACACGATTCTGCACCCACTGGCCTGTGATCCACTAGCTTCCCGATTCACCATCATGCTTTATCTACCTGCAGCTGTATGAGTTCGAGTCTCTCTGGGTGGCATGGAAGCCATGGACTTGAGTTGGACAGGGCTGGGATGCCTTCTTAATACAGAATTCTTTCTTGATATAAAGTTCTTTCTTATACATATGAGTGTGATTGGTTTTGTTTCTGTAGAAAACCCAGCCTAACAGAATACACATGGTCTGAACCCTCCCTGACGGTTCTGAATGGGGCCAAGACAGCTTCTCTTGTAGAATAATAAGTGATAGACCAGGCCTTGCTGAATTTTTTTAATTATATACAGTAAAACTCACTTTTTTCAGGCCTGTCTAGATAGGACAGGCTGGATGAACAATCTGGAGGAGAAAACAACGGGACTGACAGTTCCGGGGGGACATGGGAGAGG
>NW_022103915.1:27706142-27707726 GCF_000313985.2 Echinops telfairi
TTGAGAAACGATGTACAAATGCACTTTACACAATTGATGTGTGTATGGATTGCGATAACAGTTGTATGAGCCCCTAATAAAATGTTAAAAAAAACTCACTTTTTTATTCCATGAATTTGAACTCAGTTTAATTCACTGGAGATTCTGAGTAGCACACTTTGTACTTAATGATTAACCAAAACATTGGTAGTTCAAACCTACCCAGTTACTCCAGCAGAAACTCCTGGCAAACTGCTTCCTTAAAGAGTGCAGCCAAGAAAATCCCATGAAGCAGCTCTCCTCTGTAATACGTGATGTTGTCATTACACGACGGAATCAACTCAATGACGATGGGTTTGATTTCCTCGTGTTGTAGGTTCGTGTTCCCTCTTACATCGGAATCATGATACAGAACACTTCCATCACCTTAAAAAGCCTTGTAATGGTCATGCCTACCCTCCTCCTGATCCCTGGTAACTACTGATTTGTTCTCTCTCACTAGAGTTTCGCCATTTCGAGAATGTCAAACACGTAAACAATGACTGCTTTGAGCATTATGCTCTTTTAAGAACTTTGTATATGGGATCAAACGGACAACAGCAACTTGAACGACTCCATGGGAACCTGCAGGGGCAGGGACTTGCTGTCAATGGGGGAGGGCCGACTCAGAGAAGGACAAGGAGAACAGCAAATCGTGCACTCCCGCCACTCGGCGCACATCGAAGCGGACGAACTGGTGTATGTTTTGCTGTGTGTTCTCAACCACAACATCAAACATTTGACAAGTTTTTAATGACTCCTAAAAATCCCTAATCCCTCCCCTCTAGAAAAATCATAAATGGAATCATATCCTCTGTAACCTTTTGAGACTAGCTCCTTTCACTCAGTAAAAGTAATGCCTTTCAAATTCATTACATTATTGAGTGTTCCTGGTATGGGAAACTTGTTTCCCACGTAGACTTGTTTATCTAGATGTTTTTAAAATTAAGGAAACAGCATATTGAAAATCAAAGGATGCTGACACCAGAAGGGATCTTTATTATTTGAGTCCACCCTATCCCTTTACAGATGAGGGCCACGAAGTCCAGAGACGAGTGAAGACTTGCTGAGACTAGGCAGACACAGGTGATAGGGAGACAATGGTGAGAGACTGATTTAATCTTCCTCACAGTCACATAAACCATCCATCTTGGCATGAGATCAATGTTAAAAATGGGGGAAATGCACCAGCTATATTTAGTGTCATTGATTACAGTATTTGAGATGTGCAACCCTCCTTTTCTAAGCACAAAGAAAAAGTATTCGTAAATTCCTTTCCGGTGCAAATGCCAAAGAACCCCCAGTCCGGGGCTGAGAATATACAATCTTATCACACCAGGAATTGAAGCCATTTTCAAAAACTATGAGGATCATGAGTCGGAATTGACAGTGAGTTTGGTTTGGGGTTGGGAGGAGGACAGTTGGAAAGGAGTGAGTGAGTGAATGAGTGAGTGGGTGGGTGGGTGAGTGAGTGGGTGGGTGGATGAGTGAGTGGGTGCGTGGGTGAGTGAGTGAGTGAGTGAGTGGGTGGGTGGGTGGGTGAGTGAGTGGGTGAGTGAGTGAGTG
>NW_022103915.1:27707826-27773011 GCF_000313985.2 Echinops telfairi
GTGAGTGAGTGAGTGAGTGAGTGGGTGAGTGAGTGAGTGAGTGAGTGAGTGAGTGGGTGAGTGAGTGAGTATAAAGGATAAGTGGGTGGGTGGATGAGGGAGTGAGTGAGTGAGCGTGTGTGAAGGATGAAGGAAGCTTCTGGGGCCGTTCACACTGATGTATTTGGTTTGGGAATAATCTAAAGAATTGCACACAAACAATGTAAATACTGTGCTGTCTATATGCAGGCATTTTCAGATATATGCAAAACTCATAAGTTTCAACCATAATCAAAATCTCATGGCTAATCTTATTTCATCTATGCTCTACCCACTTCCCTCTCCTAATATTTCTAAGTAGGTTTCATCGATACTACCATTTCATTAATAATTTATAATCTCTGTAAGCCTAAAGAATATGCAAACATATGGTAGATATCAGGAGTTTTCAAAAGGTAATTTACTAAAGATCACACAATACGTTTCCCTGACAGTGTTCTGTATGTGTGTGTTGGGGGGTAGGGGTAGCAATGTGAGAACAAAGTTTTGACTGTGAATGTTTTCAAAATGTCCAAGAATTCTCCATTCAATGGGTCACTGACTTCTTATTGTCAAGCCCTGCTACCCGATGGTATAGTGGGTTTCCAGGTGGGCTGCTAACCTCAAGGTCAGCAGTTTGAAAGCACAGGCCTCTCAGAGGAAAAAAGAAGAGACTTTGTGTCCAGACCATTTATAGCAGTGCTTCTCAACCTTCCTCATGCCACGACCCTTTCATACAGTTCTCATGCTGTGGTGACCCCCCAACCATACAATTATTTTCGTTGCTACTTCATCACTGCCATTTTGCTACTGTTACGAATCAGGCAACCCCTGTGAAAGGGTCGTTTGACGACCCCCAAAGGGGTCGTGACCCACAGGTTGAGAACCGCGGATTTATAGCCTCAAACCCCACGTGGGTCGTTGTACGGTGCAGAGCGATCATCACTAGGAGTAGGAACCGACTCACTCCAGGGCGGTGAGTTTTGAGTGACCCTTGGGGCGCTGTCAGATGAGCATTGGACAGCTACCCTGGCGGTTCAAACCCACCCTCTTACTCCTCAGGAGAACGACGAGGCTCTCTACTCCCATAAAGACTTACCGCCTTGGAACGATGAGTCAGAGTAGACTAAATGGCATTGGATCTGGATCCCCTGAATGCATTTGTGTTTGGGACTCTGCTACCCTGGTGGCCCAGTGGTTAATCATTTTGCTACTCACCCTCTTTAGGTCAAGACATTCGACCCACCTACTGCTCCTCAGGAGGAAGGTGTGCAAATCAGCTTCTGTCGTGATTACCCAACCAGACCCACGAGTGACACGTGAAACTTCCCCGCGGGGTTTCCCCCCCCCAAAACTCACGAGTGACACGTGAAACCGCCCCGCGGGGTTTCCCACCCAAGCCCACGAGTGACATGTGAAACCGCACCGCGGGGTTTCCCAGGCTGCTAGCTCTGCACAAGCTGACTCTCTCCAAGCGCGCGAGGGTTGAACCTCCAACCTTCTGATTCCCCTCCCAGCGCTTAACCACGGCGCCACCAGGGCCCCTTCCCAGCCCGGGAAACGCAATGTCTTGTAAAGTCCCTATGAGTCTGAATCGACAATTAACAATAGGGGACCCAGACTGAGTAGGAGGGCGGGGGAAACGACTTAAAGGTATCGTCCTCTAACCTGGTTATTTTGCTTTGGAAATATCCTACCACACCATAGAGTACAGTAAAATTTTTACTTTTCTTATTAAACAAGCGATTCCCTTAGGATAGTAATTGCTTAGACGGGTTGGAACAGAACGGAATTGTACTCCGGATCAAAGAACTACAAGTCCCAGAGGGCCTTTCGGCGAGCGCCGCTGCGCACTACGTGTTTCTTTCTTTCCCCGCCTCTTCGCCAAGAAAGCTCCGCCTCGCGGCGCCGTTGCTCGCGCTGGAAGAAGCGGAAGAAGATGGCGCTCACCAGGTGGGTTGTTGATTCCGTTCCTCGATACGGAAGGTTTCTTTGAATACTCATCTTTATCCTTTCTTTGTCTACACTTTCCGGGCGAGGACCCGGCCCCGGGGGGAGAGCGACGTGCTCCAAGGTCAAGGCTGGGTCCTCCGCCGGCCGCGGCGGCGACTAGGCCTCGCCGAAGCTGCGGTCTTTCCCGAGCTCTCCCGGGTGCGATCGCCTCTTCGCAGCGTCCAGAGCCGTGACGTGGCGAATGGTTTTCTTCTCCCGGTGCCGAGTCGCACGTGGACTTCACTGGAGCGTCTTGGGGGGTGTGGAGCCCGACTCGGCGGCGCGGGGGCCAGAGATGGCGGTGTTCGCACGGCAGCGGCTGATGGGTCTCGGCTGAGTGGAAGCCAAGGGAAGCGACGACACCGCCTTCCCGGCCCGAGCCCGTCGAGGCCCCGCGCCTTTCTGTCCACTCCCTTTCCCGAAGCAAGGACGCCCCCAAGCCCGGAAGGAAAGGGGGATTTTTTTTCGAGCAGCCTCTGCTGTCCACTAACTTGCGCCGCTGCTCCCCGCTTTCGCTTTGGACTTCAGAATTTCTTCCCCAGATGGAATCACTTCCGATTTTTTATGTTCCCGGTTGCCTTGGTAACCGTATGTAAAAGACTCCCTGCCTTTAAGAAAAGGATGTGTTGAGATGCTCCGTCCGAGTGGGCGAGCCCAAGAAGTTACGTAACCGCTACTAGTTAGCGACCTCGCTGACCCATATAAGTAGGAAAACTTCCATGGGAACCCAAGAGGATGAGCCCGCATCAAAGAAGGTTGTAAGGAAGATAACGATGTTCAGACATCGACTTGGGCTCCCTGAGCACACCTTCTAATTCTCACATGTCTTTTTCTCCTGGCAGAGGACAATAGTGGATCCGAAAGCTGTTTTGACCAGATCATTCCTTTGATCACTGCTGCAGGAGGGTGGCTTGCCCCACCCTAAGGGTTGTGGTGTATTTGGAAGGAAATCTTACTTTCCCCGGCTGCCAGGGCATTGGGGATCCAGGCACGGGGATGTGCATGCACAGTTGAAGAATTACATAAGTCACGAGTGTGAAGAGTCAGTGGAATAAAAGAGCTTTCCTTAGTAAGTGACGTAGGCAATTCAGTGCCTTCCCCATGCGAGGCACTGTGATAAAGGCTACTGAACTAGGAGGGAAGGAAGGGTTTGGGGGAAAGGTGGAATTGGAAATGGGCATACAGGAAAAATACCAGAAACGCCATCAATATTGGGTGCTTATTTGGTGACTTGGTGTGATGTAAAAGTGGCTCTTCTTGGGGACTACATAGCTGTCTGATTTTGTTGACTTTTTGCTGTGGGCCCTCTAGTCTATTCCAACTCCGAGTGAGCCCATGTGACAAAGCAGAATGGCCTGTCGTGTTTCCCCTCGTGGTGCTGAGGGATAAGCACTGGGCTGCCAAGGGAGAAATAGAAAGGCAGTGGTTCAGACCCTCGAGCCACTGTTTGGGAGAAGAATGAGGCTGTCTGCTCCCTTACAGATTTTCAATCTCAAACCCTATATAGTGTCACTGTGAGCTGGAATTGTGTTCATGGCAGTGGATTTTGTTTTTCTCCCGTGAAGCCACTAGCGGTTTCAAACTGCCCACCTTTCGGTTAGCAGCCAAGTACTTAACCACTGGGTCACCAAGACTCCATGGTATTGGGTTAATTCTAGCTCACTTGAGTTTTGGTCTTAAGTTTACAGGTGAGGTGTTGTTGATATTAGCTCCAAGATCTGCCAAGGAACCTTACCCGCAAGTCTTGCCATAATGATGCGTTTGCTTGTCTTGGTGGTGCTAGTGTTTGTTTCTAAAGATTTGAAGTCTTGTAGCTGATCTGGTTTTCTCTGTGTGGGTGTTCTGAAGCTCTGCATATAATAATGTCACTTGCATGAATATGCATTCTTTAATACAGAGCAAAGCACAAACTAGGATTTCTTACTGACATTTTGGACTTGGTAACGTGGTTGTACGGGGCTTCCAGTGCATGGTAGAGTGGTTAGCATCCTTGGCCGTGATCCACCAGATGCCAGTAGCACTGCCCTCCCCCACCAAATATTGACGATCAGATATGTCCCTAGAAATTGCCACAGATCCCCCTAGAAAGTGAAGTTGCACTAGTTGAGAACTGTAAGTCTAAGTGCTGTGCCTCTCACCGCAGTCTATTCTGCCTGTGCTATCTCGAGCCTTGGCGTCATGGTTACAAGTTGGGCTGCTGACCACAAGGTCAGCAATTCCAAGCCACCAGCCACTCCTTGGGAGAAAAGTGAAGCTCTCTACTCCCACAAAAAGTTACAGTATTAGAAACTCACAGGGTCATGTCTTCCATGCCCTTTGAGGTCACCGTAAGTTGGCATTGACTTGTTGCCAGTGTGTTCTGTTTTTAATCTGAAGGCCAGGTGGTGTAGTGGGTTATGAGTTGGGTTGATAACCATGAGGTTAGGAGTTCGAAACTACTAGCCACACCACAAGAGAAAGAAACTTCTTATAAAAATCTGCAGTCTCATAACCCTCACGGGCTTATTGTTCTGTCATGGGAGTCACTGTGAGCCATACAGACTTCAGGACATCGGGTTTGGTTTGTGAAGGCCAGAGTCCCTTCTTCCCATGGGAGTGTTCAACTTGTTGGAAGTACCCTTTTCAGAAAACAACAAAATTAAGACCCTCTGGAAGACTAGAGTGTGTTCTTACCATAATCTAGGCCAGGGGTCCTCAAACTTTTTAAACGGGGCCAATTCACTGTCCCTCAGACCGTTGGAGGGCCGGACTATAGTTTAAAAAAAAAACTATTGAGCAAATTCCTATGCACACTGCACATATCTTATTTTGAAGTAAAAAACACCTGGGGGAAAAAAAAAAAAAAACACCTGGGGGGCTGGATAAATTTCCTTGGCAGGCCGCAGTTTGAGGACCCCTGATCTAGGCCCTGTTATGTTTACTGGATTGTCAGGGCCCTTGGCTTCTCTTGGGAACCCTGGTGGGTTATTCTTTATCTTTGTACTCTTTTGTCTTAGTTACATGTGGTTTACTGTGTGTTAGCAGAAGCCCAAGACTTTTGAGTCTTTGTATTCATTCATTTCCTTGGTGAATGTTCCTGAAGCTCTGCTCTGTGCCAGGCTCTACCCGAGTGCTGGTTTACAGGATTGAAATGCGCAACAACACCCCGCGCCCATCCTCAGGGAGCTTACATTCTAGCAAGGGAAACAGGCCATACATGAGTAAACAATACCGTTTCCAGTAATAAGTGCTAGGAGTAAAAATAAAGGCAAAGGGGTGCACAGTGCCTCCAGGTGGGAGCGGGGCTGATTTAGGGTGGTCAGAAGGCGGGTCTAAGGTGGACTGAGCTGAGACATGAATCAGAGGCCCTCAGGTTGCTCACAGTTTAGTGAGAGGATAACTCAAACGAAATTCACTGTCATCGAGGGAATTCTGTCTGATAGGGACCCTACAGGACTGGGTAAAACCGCCCCTGGGGGTTTTCAAGACTAACTCTTTATGGGAGTAGAAAGCTTCTTTCTCCCCTGGAGTGGCTGGTGGTTTTGAACTGCTGACCTTGCATGTAACAGCCCAACACGTAATTACCCTACCACCAGGCTTCCTTCGGTGAGAGAACAGTTAAGTGAATAAGTGATTATCTTCGTAAATTAAATAAAATAGGGAAACCTCTGCCTTACACAGGGTCACTATGAGTCAGAATCAGCAGCCCTGGGTTGGGTTTGGTCTGATGAGAGTTTTACAGTGGCAACTACAACTAAGGGATCATGGAACAGCCCCAGACAACCAAACCTTTCTGGAACAAGTGATGAAAAGGCATCTGGCCAACTAGTTCACAGATTTTCTCATTCCGTGCTTATGCTAACCCTGTGCCTGATCCGTCTGTACAGAGGAGAACGGGGACTCCACAAATGATAAGTAACTTGCTTGACAAGTGGCATGGGCTTTGAACCCTGACCTCTGAGAGCCACTGCATTACCATAACCCCGGACCGCTGATGCCTCTGGTGCCTGCTCTTAGTGCACCTTTTCCCTTCACACGTGATAGGCTTCGTTACCAAGGATTTCTGGGATTTGATTGTCTTTCCTGAGAGACTGACTGTAAACGTCTTCCTCAGGGTTGTAGTTTCAGCACCCCCCTATATTGTGATCCACAAATATTTTTGAATAAAGGAATAAGGTCTTTGGCTTATTTAAATGTGCTTACTACTTAAGAATCACAAGGGAATTATAAGTATTATTGCTTTAAACATTTTGTCTACTGAAATGCTCTTGTGATACATTGGAGTATCACTATAGTAACAACCACTTAAACTGTTGTCAAGGACAGCTTAGTTGAAAGGCCACTTGATTAAAGAACAGTGAAGTCTTTAGGAGTTCAGCTTTGACTCTTTGACTTAAGTTTCTGTTTAGAATGTCCTTGGGATAAATCACTTAAATATGCAACTTGTGATTTATTTCTTTTATCCCTTTGTTATTGTTATTACAGTCACATCTAATCTTTGTTCTTTGGTTTCAACACTAAAGAAGTTGACGGTAAAGAGCTTAAGAGTAAAATAGATAAACTGTAAATACCGGACAGGGGCTCCTGGTAATTGAGCATGCTTACTTACTGTTGAAAGAAGGTAGGAAGCATGTAAGCTAAGTAGTTTGTCTGTTATGTGAACTATGTGTCAATTCTGGATTCTACACATATGCCTTCCCTCCTAGTCAAGTGTTTCAGTGGATGTGCTTCTTTCCAACTATACTAAAAAGATTGGTGCTGAATACTCTATAAATCAGAAAAACAATGATTTGCTCAATAGATTAAGTATACCTAATTCTGTCTCCTTATCTGACATTTGCATTTATGACAACAGTAAAAATTCTATTTTTTGCCCATTGAATACATACGTGGGGCAGTACTGAATGCCAAGGCACCTGGCAAGAGTAATGCTTTGATGGTTAAAGATCTGTGTCAAGGTGGCTAGGCCGTGGCTCTCAGTGGTTTGGCAGATCTGGAATGCTGCCATCACCCATTTTGTGGTCTGATGTGGCCACCCTCTGTGTTAGCGTGGCACTGACTTTTGTGTTCGGACCTGGTTTCGGTGGATGCATTGCAGGGAATTTATCTCTGGTGGATGCCATCAAGTCACTTCTGACTCCAAGTGGCAGTGAACTGCCCCGCAGTGCTCTTGGCTGTCACCTTCACTGAAGCAGGGCTTCCCCTCCACGAGCTGTTCACCTCTCCAGGCCAGCCAAGTGCTACCCCTTTTTGCCATCCACAGTCCTTTGAGAACCACATTAAATGTGTTGTACCTTGTTTGTTTTAATTCCACCTTTCATTGTCTTCTTCCCTTACAGCTTTTTACCTGCCCCAACCCAGCTGTCTCAGGACCAGCTTGAGGCTGAAGAAAAGGCAAGATCCCAGAGATCTCGGCAGACCTCCCTAGTCTCCTCCAGAAGGGAACCTCCCCCGTACGGCTACCGGAAAGGCTGGATACCTCGCTTATTAGAGGTAAACGGGGGCCTTCAGTTTGGGTTCATTAGTTGTACGGAATTTTCTTGTAGCCAGACCTTAGATCATTCCTGCTTATAAATGCCAATGTGAGGGGATTTCTGGGTGTGACGCCCCACCCCCACCCCCATCAAGACAGGTTCCCTCAGAAGATTTAGCTTTCCTTTTGCTGCGTAGCACTGCTGTGAGCTCTCCGGAGCATCACGGCAGCCCGTGCCTTTTCTTATGCCAGCCTGTGCTCCCGGTCCCCTAGCCTCGTCATCCTGAGTCGACCGCCGTCCTCCAGGGAGAGCCTATCGCATTTCCTGTCTGATTTCTTTTCTCCTGGGGATGGTGGAAAGAGCACTAGTGGATTTTTGAAAAAGAAAAACCGATTTTGGCTGTGCTGCTGCTTTCTGTGTGACCCTGGACAAATCCTTCTCTCTTAGCCTCTTAATAGAACAACAGGCTGTGTCTGGTGTGCAGATTAAGTACATTGTAGAAGAGAGATAAGATAGCTGAATGGGTCGTTTAGGGGAATGAGGAAAGGACGAAGCTGGAATGATCCTTATACGTAGGAGCTTCAAAAGGTTCAGGGGAAAAGGAATTAAAAGATAATAGGATTTTTTCCACAAACTTTTGGAAGCACCCCTATATCTTTGTTCCCAAAAAGCAATCTTCCTTGGTGGTACCTCACGTAACTACTCGGATCCTGTACTGGAATTGACCTTCAGTTTGTATTCCTTTCCCCAAGTTTGGTAACCTTTCTTAGGTAAGGAGAAAAGCAGACCTTCAAGACTTGAGTTTCTTTTCTGTCATAGAGCTGCTCCTCTTTCTTTTGTGCCTCTCCCTGTCCCAAAATTCATTCTGACTCTTGCAAGTTTTCTTCCTTGACATATCCCAAGGACTATGCCTGCCATGTTAGGTATTTTAAGTGCCTCTGCCACTCGTTTTCGTGCCTGGTCATTTCATTGTTTCTCTTCGTTGTGTCCTGTCTATAAAGTTCTGATGGCTACTTTACAAACTGTGAAGCGCGTATACCCTCAGCTTGAATATGGTGAACTACGGATTCCGATTTGTTGGCCTGAGCATGTTGCTGAGAAGCCCATAGGAAGATTTCTGCATTCTCAAGTGTCCTGGTGTTTGTGGTGTCCTGGGACACTGTCTAGGTCCTAGAAGATGAGCAGCTAAGTCAGCGACGTCAGCTGAGCAGGTTCTCTGGGCTATTGGTTGGTTTTCTTAGTTTTCCTGGTCCTTCATTAGCTATAGTGTGAGAAGGCCACTCTTACTACAATTATTGAGGAATTTTTTTGCTGCTGCTGTTTCCTTTTCACTGATCATAGAATCTGTGGAAAACAGAGCACAATGGAAAACCGCTGAAGAGGCTTGGGTGTCCTCTTCTGTGGCCTCCCCTAGTAGAGAAATGGAGGAATCTCAGATATTCTCAGTCTGGCCCATGAATAGAATACAGGGAGGGGATGGCAGGCCCCAGTGTGCATGCAATGCAGCGCTCATCCTTGCTTCCACTTCAGCTTTCTGATTACCCTAACACTGTCATTGATGCTGCTGATAGCAGCCTTATCTAGCGTTTTTGAGACCAAGGATTTACGGTAGCAGACAGCCTTATCTTTCTCCTTATAGAGCGGTGTGGTGGTCTGGAACCACTAACTTTGCAGTTGCAGCTCAACCCATAGTGCCACCAGGACTTCTTTAGTTGCTATTAGTTTTAACAACCCTCCTTGACTAAGAAAGGGCGGATCTATCCTGATGGAACCGAACTGTTTATGTGAAAAGCAAAAAGGTGCACTAATCTAAATGCGTCTTTTTTTTTTTTTTCTAAATGCGTCTTGAGGGCAGTGAGTGTTCTGTTGAAGAAGGCATTTTATTCTAGTTTTCAAAATAAAGGTGGTGATTTTCTGGCAAGCTTCAGGACTGCACAGAGCCACATGTGCTTCTTACAATGCAAGAGCTCCTGCAGCTTAGAGCAACCTCGCTGCCGCTGGCCCGGGTCTGGGCAGCACCATTGCCACGACATCGGGCTGTCTTTCGGCTTTCTTCTGCTTCAGATCTCTCTTCAGCTAGTGAGGGTGTTAGGTTAGTTTTCCTGGACCAAATACAATATTACATTAAGGAAGATGTCTGATCAAAGATACTTTCATGTGTATATTGTTTCATCCAACTCCCTCCTGGTAGGTCTTTCTCATAAGACACTGGATGATCACGAGGGCTTGTTACGAAAATATTTTCATAAAATTGAAAGGGCAAGTTGTGCTGATTAATTTTTCCCACCATGATGGTATACCTGCTCATTCTTCAAGGGCAGCCAGGGCTGTCCTCTTAGAATTTTGTTGGGAAGCCTTAGCCCATCTACCTACAGACTCGCCCCTTCAGACTTCTTTTTGTTCCCCAGACCCAAAAGACCATTGAAAAGCAACACAAATTGAATCCCATAATGATGCCCAAACTGCCATTTTGGCATGTTCTGAATTGAAGAGCTCTGGGCTCTTCATTGAAGGGTTAGAGAGATTGTGACAACTGTCTTCAAAGGTATCTAGATCAAGACCCAAACTTGGCCTGCCGTCACCTTTTCAGAAAAGAAAATTGCTCAGTGCCCCCTGAGCAAACTGCAAACTTTTTTTCAGTAGCCCATAATCCAGGACAAAGTGTCAGTATCTGCTTGTGCAGCCCCCCTGAATCATCCCAGTGTCCCCCGAGGAGGCAGCACTACACACCTTAGGAACTATTGACCTAGATGGAGGTTATGTTGAGATACAGTATCCTTCTGTTTAATAAAGGTTCCTATGGCTCATAACAAGGATTTTTTACTTACCCAAGTTATTATAAATTATATGGGCGATCTGCTCCCTTAAAGATTCCAGCCTGGGAACCCCTATGGGGCAGTTCGACACTGTCTTAGTTACTGGGGCACGATGAGTCAGAATTGACTCCACACAAGAAAAGCAAGAAGTGCATATTACTAAATTTAACATAGCCATTTTAAAAATATACTTGATACCTACATGTTTGGTAGCTACCTTTTTTTAATTAAACATCACTAACAAACTTTAGCACCCTTCTAACTAACTAACTGTCATACAGCTGTGGGTAAACAATTCCTGCGCCCTTCCTACTCTGTCATTGCTTTCCATTTAACAGTGAATACAAATTTCATGGTAATAAACTCAATTCCAAGAAAAAAGTCCTCACATTTCTATCCTAACTGTCCCTTGACTTGCCCTTGTTAAGTAAACTTTGTCTGCTAAAACTAGGATCTTTGCCCTGTATTTTGATTGTCTTCCAGCCGTATATATGAAATCAGAGTCCTACACAGTCTCAAAGCCCCTGCACAATCAGGAGCCTTTCTCTACAGGTGACTTTACTGCCTTGCTTGTCAGCTTGCTTGTGCTCTGTTTTCAGGAAGCTTCAGCTCCACTTAGCTCACTTTTTCTGGAACATACCAAGCTCAGTTTTGCTGCAAGACCTTTACACTGCTGTTGGATCTGCCTGGAAAACACTTCTCCCAGACCTTCCTGTGATTGGCCTCTTCTCAGCGTTCAGGCCTTAAACTCCTAGATTACCTCAACCATTGGTTACCAACTGGGTCCCAAGAAAGCCATCTTCCCCAGTGTCTGTACTGCCTTTGTGGCACCTACTGCAAGCCACAGGTGCAGTTATGTCTTTGCCCCTCACAATTTCATTGGCCTGTCTTGTTTATTACTGTGCTCTGTCACCTAACGTAAGAGTTCAGTAGTAATTTGTGGGATGAATGAATATATCTTGAATGTCTAGTTACTATTAAAAGTTCCTTTAACCTTTCTTCTTCTTTTTTTTTTAATCTGTAGGATTTTGGAGATGGAGGTGCTTTTCCAGAGATCCATGTGGCCCAGTATCCCCTGGAGATGGGACGAAAGAAAAAAATGTCCAATGCACTGGCCATTCAGGTGGATGCTGAAGGGAAGATCAAGTATGATGCAATTGCTCGACAAGGGCAATCAAAAGACAAGGTAAACCTCTGGTTACTCTGTCCCCATTAAGAATTATTACATGAGGAATTTTAAAATACTGCGTGGAAATGAGAAATCTCTTACCATTTGATGTCTATTGAAAGTAGCTGTAAGTGTACTTGGGTTAACTTTAGGAACAGCAGCAGTGGCTTTTTCCTTAAGAATTTCTTAAATTTGTAATCACTAGTATACACTTAAGGTATTAGCTGCTTTGTTTTATGTTTAAAACAATTGTTTTACAGTACCAGCATTCTAAAAAGTGCTAGCCACATTTTTAGACATTTATAATCCCCCACCCCCAGCTATAAAATCAGCTTTTAATTTTGTCATAACCACCCAGCCAACCCAAGTCACTTCCAACTTAGGTACCCATAAGACTTCCACGGCTGTAATCTCTACAGGAGCGGGGTGCCACAGCTTTCTCCCAAGGAGTGACTGGCGGGCTCAAACCTCTCTGAGCTAGCAACTTTGCGCTTGACCACTGAGCCACCAAGGTCTGGAATGTTGCCAGGTTGTTGTTGTTAGGTGCCATCAATTGGGTTCCAACTCTTCACGACCCTGCATACAGTAGAATGAAACATTTCCTGGTCCTCTGCCAGCCTCACAATGTTGTATTTGAGCCCTTTGTTGTAGCCATTGTATCAATCCATCTTAAGGGTCTTTTTCACTAACTCTTTACTTTACCAAGCTCCATATACTTCTTTAGGAACTAAGCTCTCTCCATATCCTGCCCAAGGTATGTGAGATGAAGTCTCTTCATCCTCTCTCCCACGGAGCATTCTGTCTGGACTTCCTCTAAGACAGATGTGCTTGGTCCTCTGGCAGTCCATGGTATTTTCTGTGTTCTGACAGTATTCTTTGTCACCCAGACTCTCAGTACCATCAAGTCAATGCTGACTCATAACGACCCCTGTGGGTTTCTGAGACTGTAACTTTTTATAAAAGTCTTTCTCCCAAGGAGCTGCTGGTGGCTTTGAACTGCCAGCCATGCGGCTCGCAGCTCAATGCATCACCACTGCACCACCAAGGGTCCATATTCTTTGTCACAGTCTCTTTTCTCTCTCTTTTATGTACTTACTCAATAGTTGCATGGATACTTATTTTAATAGTTCTTTTGGGTATAATTCACACAGACATCGTTAGCCAATGATTAAATAGATTTAGGGTGGCCATGCTTAGAAAGGAACCCAAAGACCCAAAATAAAATTTACTTAAGATAATCTTAACTGTGTGGCAGCTACACTCAGCCAGGAAACAATTTTTAAGAAGATCTAGTTTTTGTATTTTTTCGTATAAAATACAAGATCTCTTCAGTATTAGAGATGCTGGGGAAATACTTGAGAGTTTTTGCTATCTCCCTTTGGGCCTTCCTCTCCCGCTCCTTGCAGCCCCCCAAACCTTTTCTTTTTACTCCCTCACGTAACTGTAGTGAGAGCCCATCTTTTGCTCCTACATCCTGACTGCTGAGCTTTCTGGGGAAAAATGAGGTGTTCACGCTTGTGTGGTGCTCCAGCACAGGTGAGCTCCTTCATGATCCTCAGCCTTTCAATGGCCCCAAGGCCGCCGCCTCCTTTCTGTCCCCCCAGCCTTAGCAGGTGGCTCCCCATGGGTTTGTATGTGATGGAAGAAGTTTGTCAGTTTCCTACCTTCACTTGTCTTTGGCATTTCCTTTGTCTATTGGAAATCCCTCCTATTTTAGCCTCATCTTACCACGGGTTCCCTAACTGGTGTCTCTTCCCTGTTCCGCACAGCCCTGGTCTGTTCGTTATGCTGCCCTGGGCAGCATCTCCTCTCCTCCCCTAATAGTTCCGCTGGTGAGCATTTGAGTGTGCTTGCCTTTCCTATTTTTCAAAAGGAAAAAATGTTCTCTGACCACCCTTCGGGCTTCCTCAGCCAAGACCTGATTGCATTCACTTTACAGTTGGGCTTCTTGTAAGAGTTGTTTCCTGACCTTGCCCTCTTCTCTACCTCCCTTTCCCTTCTCTCCCCAGGTCTCACCTGGGCCAGTCTGCTGAGACAGGCTCACTGAGGATTTTATTGCCATGGCGTCAGCTGCGCCTCATGCTGACCACTGGCAGAGCTGTGCCTCTGTCTCAGTTTTTGCTCCTGCGGTTTAGGTCCTTGTGTTTTACTGTCTATATGTCCACTATATGTCTAGACAGTTTGCCCCAAGTCAAATGAATTCTTTTCCATATAATTAATCTTCTGTGAATTCCAGGGATGCCAAAAACCTGGGCACCATTCTTTTTTTTAAAAAAAATTCCTCAATTTTATTGATGCATGTTTTAAAATTACACATGTAATTCATGTAATCTATTAAACGGTAAGAGCAATATATAGTAGATTCCATGCCCTGTCGTACATTTGCACACTTGCAGTGTTTCTACAAACCATGCCACCCCTTTGTACATGTTATGCCCATTACTTGTGTGTGTGATGGTCACATGGCCATACTATATGTAACAGTTAAGATTGCCTACCTGCTTCTCCCACTTCACTGCCCTTTTCTCTTTTTGTAGACATTTGTGTGTATATATATTTCTGTTAGATACTCACGTAAACTTAGACCAGGTGCCATCAAAAAGTTCTTGGGAAAATTCCAGTGTCTTTCCATCCCATTTTTCCATGAACTCTTTGAAGCCCCACCTTGAATCTTTTACTTTTTTCAACCTAAATAAGGTTTTAATATTCATGATTTCTTTTGACCAACTTTTCTTAACAGTGTATGTAGAAGATTTTTGTGACCCCATATAAGTCAACCTTATTTTTTTAAATCTCTATGGAATCCCATGGTGGTTGTGCCCTAATATGGCACTGGTGATTTCCAGTTTTTCACTACTGGCAAATAATACTTAATATTCAAGATCCGGGTGCATGCATCTTTTTCCTAATGAGTATTTGTATAAAACAATCCTAGAAGTGACCTCGTTGGGTTAGGGATAGTCGAGTTTCCATGTGACACCTACTGCCGGTGTGTTCCCTAAAACGCCTTTGGTTTGGTAGCACGTCACTCCTCCTCAGGCCTGCCGAGGACTCCGTCATCATCGTGATGCTAACTGAGCTCTGTAGCTGCTCAGGTCTCTTCCCTTCTTGCCTGCTTAGGTCAAGCTCCTGTCAGTTCTTGCTTGATTTGCTGCAGCAGACTCTGAACCCATCTTGCCGTAGTCTTGCCCTGTGGAGGGGGGGAGGGGGATTTTAGGTAGGGTGTGTGTGTGTGTGTGTGTCCGTCCCCCACCACCACCACCCCCTTGTGTGTGTGTGTGTCCGTCCCCCACCACCACCACCACCACCCCCTTCCCTGCACTACCCACTTGGTGGCCCACTTCAAGTGTTTCCACTGCTTTCTATGGTCAGAAATACGGACCAAACTCCTATGGCACGTTCAACCCCTGCCTACCTCTCTAACCTCAGCATTCATGGTCAAATACAAAAATCCAAAAATAAAACCGTTCTATTTACTTGCAGCACATAATAACAGCTAGCTGATAGAGAAGAAAAAATCTTTCAGCTCTCCCAGAAACGCTTCCCATGAGGAACTACTTGTCATTCCTATAATAGGGCATGTTCTCTTACTTTGTGAACTTCTGTGTGCTTCTCTCTTTATTCTTTGTCCGACTAAACTGTATTGCTTTCAAATCTAAGGTCACTTTTCATTATTCCAGGGCAGTCACCCTCTGTCTCCTTGATTAGATTATGTATTCCTGCTCAGTGCTCCCTGTATTTACTCTGCCATACCACCTGTCGTTGGAATTACCTGCTCACCTGTATCTTGAATGTTGAATGACTTGTTAAGTGTCAGTAATGCCTTCCGTCTGCCCTGCCATTTCAGTATCTTAACCAGAATTACCTGACTGTGAGCTCCTGCAGGACAGGGATTCTGTCTGCCTCTTTTCATCAGCATGTACTCTGTCTGAGAAGAAAAGTTAATGCCTCGCAACCTAATAACATAGACACTCGTCAATGTTCTCTGAGTGAAGGATGGCGGTTTTCAATGTTAAACGGAAAAATTCCTTCTATTACAGTCAGCGGGAAGTATAATGAACTCTGCCAAAGGGACACTAGATCCTTCCTCATGTAGGAAGGACTTGTGTTGGCCAGTTGTCTATGAGCAGGGGCCTCCACTTGGCTCCAGCAGCCCTGGTCGAGGTACATCTCCCCTCCTTTGGGGAGATTCAGCTGTTGTTTTTATTGATACATGCCGGTTGTCTGCCATTGGTTAGAAGCAAGTAACATTTTAGGCCCTGACAGATTGTGTTAATTTGATTAAAAAATTTTTAATTGATTAAAAAATTTTTTTATTAAAATACAGATTGTGTTAATTTGATTAAAATACAGTTTTAGCCCATTTTTGTACTATATTTCACATTTGGAAACCAAGAATTTTATCTTTCTGGGAAATTGAAGGTTTTTTCTTTCCTTCAACAATCATCAATCATTTTGAAATCAAAATAGACTAAAACGGTTAGAATGAGGTTGTTTATTTTTGATTTCTGTATTCTAATCAAATTGAGTCTTTAAACATTGTTCATTTGGAGACTGAAAACTTGGCATGTTTGTTTAAGATTCAAACACTAGAACATAACTGGTTGTTTACCAGCTTGCCTTTAAAAAGTTAATGGAAAAATTAAATGAAAAGATAATGGATTTTTGTTCCCATTAACTCTTTGAAACCCCCTCATATAACCTATTTATTTTTCTTACCTCGGTGGGATTTTAATATTCATAATTTCCTCAGGTTCATGTATCTTTTTTTGGTACATGCACTAATGCATGGCATTTGGAATACATTTAGTAATTCAGCTTCCACTGAGCACCCACTATGTGTCCTTGGCCTTGAGAGGGCATTTTTGATTGCCTGACTTTCTAGAGTATTGTTGCATGTGTAGCATACCTGATACTCACACTTGTTAAATGTCAGTAATGCCTTCGTCTGCCTTGGCCATTTCAGTGTCTTAACCAGAAACAAACTCAAACATTGACAAAATCCGAGGGTGGGTGGAAAGGTGGAGAGCTGGAGGTGGCATGATGGCACCTTGTTGGGAAACCACTGGTGCCCTTGTCTAAAAACCAAAATAGGACTTGACTACTAAAAGTACAAAATGAAATTGATAAAAGTGTCATATCCTGAAGAATGAAGACAATAAACTGAGTTATTGAGGTTTTTACTATGATAGAGAGATTTCTAATTTATTTCAGAGGGGTCTTGTATTTGAGAAACTAGTATTTTCTCCCGGAAACAACGATGAAAGAACAGAGAGGTGAAGCATTAAGTCCAGATTCCGAGAGAATATTCTAGGGCAAGCCGGGGGCCATTGATCTCTTGACATGTGAAAAGTAAATACTATGTGGAAGACTTACTGATAATATAAAGTTGGAAAGAAAAGTTATTTTTGGAGTAAACGTTGATTAGAACTAAATGCTCCTCCTCACCCCCCACCCCCCACTGGGACCTGAGTGGGAAGTCTTGAAATAAAAGGCGTTTCCCTCTGAAACAGTGACCTGGGAAATGTTGCAGACAGTATTACCTTAAAGATGCCCTCCACCCTTTCCTGTGCCCTTTTCAAAAATAAAACCAAACGCAAATTTTTAAACTTTGTATTTATGAGTTTATATGAATTTGCCATCCTAAAAAGAGTGTTTTCCTTCTACCTTAGAAACAGTAACGACGTTGGCAGGCTTATTCTTGCAGTCCTTCTCATTCTTTGTCAGGTTTTAGTGATAAGGAAAGTAATCTGTTTGCAGTTGAGTTACTGGTTTATCTTATTCACCTAGCTCATTTTTGCGCTTATTAAAGCCTTCAAATGTGTATTCCGTTTTTCAGATAGCCCTCCCCAAACGCTTTGCCTCCTTGAACGCACTGAGTTTCCTCAGCACGTTTGGTTGGTGGGCAATGAACATGTGGGGGTTTATAGTTCATTACCAAGGAAGGATCTTGCTCTTCAGATGCCCTTCACTCAGCTTTGTGAGAAGCTCGGATCTTATTGATGCTCATTTAAAGGGTTATTAACTTTCGAATACCCAAATAAGCAGCCGCAAATGACTCTTGTATGCTAAATTAGTATTGAGACTTCATGGTGAGCATGTATGACGACCAGGGAGCCATTTACTCGGAATCCATCCTGTAATGATTGCTGTGTATAAGAGATTAACCCTTCCTAGTCCTTGTATTATTTTCCAGAGTGTGGTTCGTTATTTTCAAGTTGTGATAATGTGGACTTTTCCATCCTTACCGGAAGATTTGGGAGGCCTGTTAGTGCACTGTGTGACCGTCATGCCCTGAGCCTCATTCTTCTCTCCTCGTTGGAGTGAGCGTCTCAGTCTCCGTCTTCGAGGAAGATGGCACCAAGTGCTCACATATACATAGCTTGTGTTTTGTGTTAAATCAGCTGTACTTGTCATTCTGAGATTTCAGCCGGTAGTGATGACATGGCCTTTTCGGGAATACAGAAAGCTTTGCAGGGCCTAAAAGAACACACACAAAATAACATCTTTATCATGGACTAGAGCATGTCTAAGATCCATTCATTTACATTTTAAAAATTAAGTGTCTCCTATAGAGCAGGCATTATTATGGGTCTGGAGCTAGTTTAGTGAACTAAAGATTGTGCATCAGTAATTGTGCATACCTCAGGGACACTACTGTTGCTAGTATCCCTGGAATTGAAGTCCTGACAATTTTATGTATACCAAACTCCAACCCAAACGCCCCGCCATCAAGTCAGTGCTGACTCATAGGACCCCATAGGCCAGGGTAGAATGCCTCCTGGGAGTTTCCAAGACTGTCACTGTGTACGAAAATGGAAAGCCCCATCTTTCTCCTGAAGAGCAGTTGATGGTTTCAAACTGCTAGACTTGTGGACTACAGGCCTACTCATAACCACTACGCTACCAGGGCCCCAGACTTTTATGTATAACTTCACGAAAAGTCCCCACCCCTACCCCCGTCTTCCTGATTGTTAGTGTATTTGAGCTATGATAGGCATAGTTGTCAGTCCACCTCATTTACATGGCTCTCTGCGTTACCCACCCTGATACTCTTTTCTAGCAATTAGTCTTTCTTCGTGATGTGTTCAAAGTAAGCAAGTCAAAGTCTTGTCATCTCCTAAGGAACAGTCTGATCGTGTTTCTTCTAGGAAGGATTTGTTTTGATTTATTTTTAACCAAAAATCCAAGCCTGTTGCTGTCTAGCAGATTCTGACTCATAGCAGCGCTGTGGCTCAGAGTGGCACTCCCCATCGGATTTCCACGACTGTCCTCCTTACAGAAGCCGACTGCCACATCTCTGTACTGCGGGCCAGTTAGTGGGTTCGACCCACCAACCTTTCCATTAGCAACTGAGTACTCTGGCCACTGCCCTGCCAAACCTCCTTTTATTCGTTTTACAGGAATACACTGATTAATATCTAAAAGTCAAAGGGACAGTAGTACAGTAAGGACTCATTCAATGATAACTTACATCATTATCAATCTTAGGGAAACAGGTAATAATGTTTATTTGTTAAAATTTCCATACTTAGTAAAGTAATTCAGAATAAAGATGGCATGGAAATAAATAATTTTATACGGCGAACAATGCTTTAAAGACTGTAAATAGGGTGCTACGAGGCAAAATGATTGGGTGGGGAGGATTACTACTTT
This sequence comes from Echinops telfairi, assembly GCF_000313985.2. Lineage (NCBI taxonomy): Eukaryota > Metazoa > Chordata > Mammalia > Afrosoricida > Tenrecidae > Echinops > Echinops telfairi. Next base: position 27,726,930 of record NW_022103915.1, read on the forward strand.
AACAATGACCAGTTACTAGTTTAACAGTTACTGCAAACAGCACATTACATTGGGCACATCTGTTGCCAAAGATCTTTAAAATATTGTAAAGCGAACATGTCACTTTAAGGACTAAGATGCACCTGACCCAAGCCATGGTATTTTCCATTGCCTCGTGTGCATGCAGAAGGTGGACAATGAGTAGGAAAAACCCAAAAAGATTTGATGCCTTTGGCATACTGTCTTGGCAAAACTATTGAATAGACTAGACGACCAGAAAGCCGAACAAATCTGGAAGAAATACAACCAAAATGGTCCTAGAAGGGAGGGTGGCAGGAGTTCATCTCAGCGTGCTTCAGACCTGCTACCAGAGGGACCGTCCCAGGAGAAAGACACCAGGCTTCGTAAAGTAGTAGAAAAGGAGGAAGACCTTCAGGGGAGGTGTGTTGACTGACACAGTGGCTGCAACCATGGGTTCACGCCTACGGTTGGATTGTGTGGCTGGCGCAGGACCCGGCAGTATTTCCTTCTGTTTAATGGCTACAAGAACAAGAAGGGGGTTATGACCTTTGATCTGAGACTCACAAACTGAGGAGCCACCTGAGCTGGAAACAACACCAGGGTCAAGGAAAATCCCCTCATGTTCAAGAAAGAAAATCCCGTGGGACGGAAGCATGAGGACTGAGGGGGAGAGGTACAAGAAGAGACTGAAGGGAGAGACAAAGTCAGGTGATGCATGAAGTGTTTTCTCTGTAGTGTAAAGTGGAAAAATGGGTGTGTATTCATTCCTGTAAACTGCTTTAAGGAATGCCAGGTGGCAAAGTGCAATTTTGAGAAAAAAGACTTTGGCTTATAGTAATAAACCATTTTCTTCTGCAGATCTCCAGTGCTTAGGAATATGGTTTTTTTCTCAAACTCAGAAGCTGCCATTTCTTTGTGCCAGAATTGGCCTGTAGCAGCAATAGCTAGACAACTGTTAAATGTTCAATACAAAGATGGCGTGGAAGGAAGAAATCTGCTTTTCAAAGGCCCGGTTAGCTAATAGAAACCATGGTTAGCCTGGTAAAAATCAGATAGCAAGCCCCAATATAGTCGAAAGAAGTTGCATCCAGAGAATGTGTTTTGTTTTTTCTAGAGGAAAGTATCCTGGGTTTTTGACTGTGTCACATGCTCATTTCCCCAGCCTGTGAATAGAGTTGGTGCCAGAAGAGAGACATTCTAAGTAGGGTGAGGTCAATGAAATTTTCTAGGCCCAGTGAATTTAGAAATTATTTGGCAACCTGACTTAAATTCTCATGAGCTTCTAATCCAAGCTAATGATAGTATAGGCAGTTTATGTCATCATTAAATTCAATTCTTAGTGAGCCTCAGAAATAGGGATCACTGGTGCATAAGATTTTGTTGGCACAATTTATTTATATACTGACTTGATTAGGAGATCTCAAATAATTTAAATGCATGGGACCAAGGGAAAATTATTAACTCTCATAGCCAGGGCAGCAATTTGTGTTTATATTTTAAGCTTCCTTGCTTTCGTCGATGAGTCCTTAAAACAAAGCAGACAAAATCTGAGTGTCCTAAATTGGCAAGTGTGCTGAGAGGACATACTAGCTTCTGAAATGACTTAATGAGGTTGTGTTATTATTCTTTACTTTTCTTATGCCTGCTTTTATTTAAACATTTTAGGTCATTTATAGCAAGTACACTGACCTGGTTCCCAAGGAAGTTATGAATGCGGATGACCCAGACTTGCAAAGACCCGATGAAGAAGCCATTAAAGAGGTAGGTGGAAATTAAAATATGCAATGGATGGGTATATGGATTGTATAAGCCCCCAATAAAATGATTTTTTAAATTAAAATATGAGGGCTTCATTGTACAGTTATTGTACAAACTCAACAAAGGCTTTCACACTAAATGAAGCATTCTTTGATGGCGACCAGGGGTGGGAGGGGAAGCGGGGTTAAATGACTGGATAATGGATGGACACATGTTAACTTGAGTAAGGGGAAAGCAATACACAATAAGACCGTTCAACAAACTACAATGAAGACGGGGAGGAACACTGGGAGGAGTGTAAGAGTGAAAGCTGTCACTCACTTCAAATTAATAAATTTGGGGGTTATTTTGCTTTCAATTGTGAGGAAATGCCATTATCTTTCGACTCCATTTTCCCGTGAGTTTTTTGAAGCCCCTTGTATATCATTCTTTTAGTTCACTCTTTTCACATCCTTCTCAACCAGCCCCCCCCCCCTTGTGGTTTTTCTATTTCAGATAACAGAAAAGACAAGAGTAGCCTTAGAAAAATCGGTGTCACAGAAGGTTGCTGCAGCCATGCCTGTCCGCGCAGCTGATAAACTGGCTCCTGCCCAGTATATCCGGTAGGGATCTTGCCGGGCTTTCTTTGCTTCAGTTCAGGCTGCTCAGAGTGGAGTGGGGCACGGGGGTGCCTAATATTAGTTAACTGTCTTGAGGCATCAAGGAAACCCGGCTGGTGGCTCTGTTGGGAGAGCAGCCAGGGAGAAGATGACCCTATCTGCTCCCATACGGCTTGGTGCCCTTGGAAAGCCTCTAGAGCAGCGGTTCTCCCCCTTTGGGGGTTGGACGGCCCTGCCACAGGTCGCCCGATTCATAACGGTAGCAAAAGGACAGTTATGAAGTAGCAATGAAACTAACGTTATGGTTAGGGGTCACCACAACATGAAAGGTTCGCGTCATTAGGAAGGTTGAGAACCACTGCTCTATAGGGTCATGGGGTCGGATCCATGCCGGGCACTTAATGGGATCTGGCTTAGAGTGATATTTCTTGATTCATGACTCAGAGCCTGCTAGCTTTGTAGATCATTGAAAGCAGGTGGATTTTTTTTTTAAGATAGCCACTTTTGAGATGTTATCCTATTTTCCAAATACTTTTTTTTTATTACATTAGAAATCATTACTTGTCTTTGACCCAAATCGCAATTATTTCTAATCTTTTGTTTACATATAGTAGTCATCTGGATGGTACTTTGACTTTTGAAGGGTCTCACTCGACTGAATGTGTAGAGGGATAGCTCAAGTGCAGATATTAGGGAAATTCAGAGCTAGCAGTTCTGCTACATTATTCTCTTGTTTTATAATCTGTGGCTGGTCAAAAACTATTAATTTGTCAGTTGTGTGCTGGGAATATTATGGGGTGTTTTTTCTCAAAAGCAATTTTAAACATAGGATTATTTTTTAGGCCTTTTTATCTATGAAACTGAGCGTGAACATGAGATTATGAACATAGATGGATGGTTTGCAAAATACTATCACTAGTTTACAACTTATTTGTAGTACAATTTGTTAGTTCCCTTAATCTCTGGTGTTAGCTACTCTGCTTAAACTTGTTTCATTTTTCTCTTTAATTTTTTGTGAAAGGAGTGGAAAATGTATGTAGTGTATGTAGGGAAACTACATACTGAAAAGAGTGTGTTTCTCACAAACACCATGCACCTCCTTCATTTGTTCGTCAACCATGCTGTCCTTGGCAAGGTGTTTTTGTCAGCGCCACTCTGACAGCTCTTTGTACATATTGCTGTTGGGTTTTTGTTTCTTTTATTAATCAGCAGGACCTTTATGAAAGTACTTCATGGGAGGAGGGTGCAATTAGCAAACAGAGGTGGCGGGCGAGAGGTATTTTTGTGAAAATAATCACATCTGTTGAATTAGTTACACCTCTACTTTTTTCTCCTCAGGTACACACCATCTCAACAAGGAGTGGCCTTCAACTCTGGAGCTAAACAGAGAGTTATTCGGATGGTGGAAATGCAGAAAGATCCGATGGAACCTCCAAGGTTCAAGTAAGTAGGTGCTTTATGATCATGGACTTTGTCCTAAAGGTTTCTTTGTAATAGCCCCAAAGCAGAAAGCCCAGACACCCCTCAGGAGGTAAATGGGTGACCACTGCGTGGCACATCCACATATGGAGGGCTGTTGGGCAGTAAAAAGCAATAAAGTATTCATGTACTATAAATGTAACTATTTAAGAATTGATTTAAATATCAATACAATAATGACTGAATCCCACAATAATTATGCTGCCTCAAAGGAGACAGACGAAAGAGAATACATCTGCATGATGCTGCTTATATAACGTTCCAGACGGTACAAGGAGATCTTTAGTGACTGTAGATCATTGTCACCTGTGAGAATGGTGGCAGGCGGGGGTGAGGGAGATGTGAAGAGCAAGAAAGGGGGGCTAGTGACTGCAGAAACGTTTGAGGGTGGTGGGTATTTCAGTCTGCATGGCACTGATGGTTTCGTAGGTGTTTGCATATGTGCAGATTACTGACTTGAACCAGGGGCTCCAGGAAGTTCGTGGAAAGATTCCATTATTTTTTAGTTCCATTTTCCACCAACTCTTTGAAGCTCCCACATACCTTTTAAATATGTGTGGTTAGTTGCATGTCAGTTATACCTTATGAAAGCTGTGTGTGTTTATCTGTTGGTTTTTCAGTATTTGCATCTATGACATGATAGTGGTGTTCAGGCAGGTGGCGTGAGTGCAGGTGGTGACTACTTGTCCTTGTATTAATAGTTGCCGCAGCTGAGGGGATAGGTGTCTCTGATTTTGTTTGTGTTGAAAGAAACTGAGAAGAGGCAATGTGACTTATTAACTAATGGGGGTGAGAGTAAGTCATTCTCTGGTTGTGCTTCAATTTGTCCTTTAGGATTAATAAGAAAATTCCTCGGGGACCACCTTCTCCCCCTGCGCCGGTCATGCATTCTCCTAGCCGAAAGGTAATCTTCGCTCTAGTGATTAATTTTGTAAGCAACCTGCAGAATATCATCTAGGTGCCTGTAAGCTGCCTTTCACCACTTCTTTTTCTGTTTTTAAATGTGTTTCTCAAGATCATCCAGGGACTCAGTCAAGACTGTAAATTATAGTTTGAAGAGTGCTTATGAAAATGTCCATAAAGGGTTAGCTATTAGTTTTGCTATTAACTTAACTCCTGCTTTTAATAGCATGAACAAAGCCTGCTCTTACCCATAAAGGATGTGATCAAAGATACAGGATTTGAGTACACGGGTTCATTAGGTCCCTATTGATCATCTAAATGGTTTTCTAAGGTCTGTTTTATTACTCAACCAGTTTTCGTCCGAAAGAAATCACATCCCCTTAAATATGGAGATACAGTGGCTAGTATTTATAACTGTCAAAAATAATTTCCGCATTATATTCCATTTTCACATTAGGTTAAAGTTATTGCTAGAATCCACAGTAGGGAATTGCGGCCTGTGATTATGTGCGTCTGTCCAGATATCAGAGTATCTTGAGCTGCCTTTTGAAGGGAAGTTGTGCATGGACTTTACACTAGCCGTGTCTTCACAAGTGTCTTCTTTCACGCTTTGTCCACCTCAGATGACCGTAAAGGAACAGCAAGAGTGGAAGATTCCTCCTTGTATTTCAAACTGGAAGAATGCAAAGGTAATTAATTTGCTGTAAAACCAGTGTCTTGGTATTGTAACCTACCCAGAGATACCCAGAAAAGCCACAGCCTAGGTCCCTGAGCTGAGTGTTTTTATAAAGATTTTATTTTTTTATTTAACGGTACTATAAGACTCCATGTTATGAGCAACTCCTACTTGCCCTTTAATGTTATGTAAATTTGCTCTCACTTTAATGATTGAACCAACCTCCACTCAACAAATTCTTCATCACAAGCACCTTCACTTGCTGAATTTCACTTTTAAATTGTGAAATGGCTTCGAGCCTTTTCCTTGCTCTAAAGCAGCAGTTGAACGACCCTTTCACAGGGGTCTCCCGATTCATAAAACAGTAGCAACATCACAGTTAGGAAGTAGCAACAAAAATAATTTTATGGTGGGCGGGGGGGTCACCACAACATGAGGAACTGTATGAAAGGCATTAGGAAGGTTGAGAACCTAAAGCATAGGTTCCCAAACTGATTGGCCTTTCCACCCCACCCTTTTTCAGAAGAAATGACATAGCGCCTTCCTGGCAATGAAAACTGTTTGTGCTGTAGTCTGTAATGCAGGATAGAGTCTTAGTATCGGCTTCTGCACCTTAGTCCGCAGTATGACATCTTTGCCTTTTAATACTTTCATGAGTTCTTTTTTTTTTTTCTCACAAGTTCTTTTGCAGCAGATTTGCCCAGTGCAATGCATCATTTGATTTTTTTTTTTTTTTTTTTGAGGGGCGGGGAGGTGTTGCTTTCTTGGACATTGATTTTGCCTCTGAGTAAAATGAAATCCTTGACAACCTCATTATTTTTCCTTGTTTAAGGTTACTGTGAAGGTTAAATGAGATCATAGTGATGAACAGGCATCCATATGAAGCTTTTAGTGTAAAGAAAAACAAACGTTTTAACTGGGTTGAAAGTATTTGTAAATCTTTAATTGTCATGAGTGTCTTGCAGCTCTTTCTGTGACTGTTTTGTTCCGTGTGTTTTCACACCAGGGTTACACAATTCCACTGGACAAGCGTCTGGCTGCTGATGGAAGAGGACTACAGACAGTTCACATCAATGAGAATTTTGCCAAGCTGGCTGAGGCCCTCTACATTGCTGATCGAAAGGTGGGTGTGTTATTTCATTGAGTAATACTCCTGGTTACATAAGGTACTTAATTTACGTAGCAGGAATTCCGAGTGTACATAGACAGATGGTAACCTAAGGTGTGTGTGCCAAAGGTGGCCGGTGCTGGCTGCAGTCTGTGCAGACCCAGACTGACTTAGGGTGATGCTGTTGCCTCCCAGCAGGCCAGAATAATGGATCACTAGACTAATCCCAAAGGAGCCCTGGTGCCGTGGTGGGATATGTGTCGGGCTGCTAACCGTGAGACCTTGGGATCAGCCATTCAACGTCCCTCCCCGCCCCCCGCCGCCACCAGCTGTTCTGCAAGGAAAAAGAGACTTTCTGAACTTGTAAAGATTTACAGCCTTGGCAATCCAAAGGGGCAGTTCTCCTCTGTCCTGTGGGGCCACTGTGGGTCAGTGGCAGTAAGTGAGCCTGCCCCGTTTTGTGGTGATATGGTAGCTGCTGTGCTGGATTTCATAGCTTCTGTCTCCTTTAAATATAGGTGTGTCCGCCACCCAGCAGGGCAGTAGCAAGGAAACACAAGTAAACATTCCGATAAATTGACTGTCACAGAAAATGGCATTGACGGTATCGCTGTCTATTATTATTAAGGGTATTACATTTTATGGTGTCTATTTGCATGTGACCTTCAAGTTCACATACATCATATCTTGTGTTTGGAGCACAGAGTAGTAGCTCCCTTCTCCGTGAATGCCCTTCTAAAAATGATTTCTAGGAGATGGAGATTAAGGAATCTATGCTCAGTTGAGTTCCTCATTTTTGAAAATGTGCCGTCTTCATTAATGTTACTGCTTTAAAATTGTTTTACTAGAATCTTACTTAATGTTCAGATTGTTGGGAGGATGCCTTGTTGAAAGCACCTTCTAAGATTGGTCGGGGTCACAATAATGCTAATCCCGCAACTGTTTCCCGTCGTGAAAGGGCTGTTGGCAATGACTTTGGGGCAAGATGTCCTTCGTGGACAAGGATCTTTGTCTGAACTCTGTATGTCATTCTCTTAAGCCTGACTTTCGTGATATGGTGTGGACAGAGCTGTAAATATTTATCCCAGATCATGTCCTGCCTAGCTTATTAACCTCTTGCTTGTCTTACAGGCTCGGGAGGCTGTGGAAATGCGTGCCCAAGTAGAGAGAAAGATGGCTCAGAAAGAAAAGGAGAAGCACGAAGAGAAACTTCGAGAGATGGCCCAGAAAGCCAGGGAGAGGAGAGCAGGGATCAAAACCCATGTAGAAAAAGGTTTGACAAGCTCATTCCTCAATTGATTTTCTTACATAGACAAGATAGCTCACTTGTTAGAATATCATCATTGTTTTCTCACAGCATATGAAAGTCATCATTGCTTAGACGGTAAACCCAGACGTTCTCAGAAACACTGTAAACCGGAAACCCCTGGGTAACCCTGCTTGAGCTAGAGCACATAGTGGGCTATGTACTTGCACATAGGCCTCCATTGGGGGATTATAAGATCTGAGCAGTCACATGAGTCCTCAGATGATAAACTTAAAATATTGTTGAAATTTAGAAAGAGCCATATCTCCAGTTGCGTAGTTGAACTCCCCACATGAGACAGTAACCCAGAGTGACTCTGTCTTGTACACCGATGCACCTCTGGTCCTTCCCCAGGCACCCACTTTCTCTCCAGCTTGACTTAGTGGTTTCACCTGGGGCATTTATTCTGTTAGGGTGGAAAGATAAAGCCAAATTCTAATGTAAGGGCATTTGTAAAAGTGGTCTTTGTTTCTTTAAAAGACCCTAAACTAGTAGAGTGATTTGTCCCGTTTATTCACTTCCTGATTATGCCCAGGGTTCCCCTATAGACACACAAGTTTTCCGCTAGAAGGGAGTCGGAGCGGTGGTGATGGTGACCTAGCAGTAAGCAGTCTCATGAATGTAGTGAGATACCCCCACACCCGACAAAAGAAATTAAAAAGGTCATTAGGTAGTATATGAGGAGCCTTCAAAAAGTTAGTGGGGGGGGAGCGGGGAGGGAAGGGAAAAATTAGGACCTAATGCCGGGGGCTTAAGTGGAGAGGAAATGTTTTGAGAATGATGAGGGCAATGGATGTACAAATGCGCTTTACACAATTGATGTGTGTATGGATTGGGATAACAGTTGTATGAGCCCCTAATAAAATGTTTAAAAAGGAAAAAATAAATAAATAAATAAATAAAATAACAATGACATTTCCTTCCCCTTGGGGGGGGGGGGGGGAGTTAGTGGGAAATTTCCATTATCTTTTCATTCCATTGTTCTTTGAACTTTTTGAAGCCCCCTCAGAAAGTGACCATTACAGTGGGGGGAAATACAGCAGATGGGGGGAATAAAAATGTCAGAAAGGGGGCAAGATGGTCAAAATTGGTGTTGCTGAGATGGTAATGTTAGCCCCACAAATGAAAGAATTGAAGAGGGGAGCCTTGCAGCTGAGGGAAGAGCACCCCACACAGGAAGAGCAGGTCCACGTGGCTGGGGCAGGGGAGAAAGAATGAGTAGGAGACCACTAACGTGCTTGTTAGTACATGGCCTCTTGGTCATTGTACAGGCCTAGCTGTTGTTCCCACTGACAAGGAAGGACTGGAGGGAAGGCCTACTCTGGGGAGAGTACAAGGCTGGGGCAGGGCACACGAGCAGAAGCAGGGAAGCCATCTGAAAGTTTCTTGCACTGAACCAAATAGAAATGATAGTAAAAAAGGTGCAGTGAGGATGTCTTCAGATTCTGGATGTGCTCTGGAGGCAGGGCTGACAGTTGGCTCAAACCATTGGGTGAGAGGTGTGAGAAAAAGAAGAGGTAACGATCCATCTAGAACTTTTGGCCTGAGCTATGGGAAGAATTGAGTTGCCATTTACTAATATGGGGAAGGCTGCCAGAACCGACTTGGGAGTGAGCGATTGGGAATTTCCCTGTGGCAGGTTCAGTTTAAGGTGAAGGGGTCCAGCAGGCAGTCGGTTATGGACTTCTGGAGCCCAGCCCTGGGGAATTACGGAGAAATACATGGCTGAAGCTGCTTGGTATACGTCAAGTTCGCAGAGCCCAGGTCTGAATGTGGGGAGCAGCACCAGAGGTCCTGCTCTTCAGTACAACTCTGTTGTGTGTCCGTTGTCACATGGGCCAAGATAGAGAAAGTGACCATAGACAGTACACTGGTGAGGTCCACATGCAGCCAGCCCCACGGACCGTAAGCATGGTTTTTTTTAGTCAGTAACCACCTTTCAAAATAGAAGGGTAAACTTATGCCTAATTCTTCCCTTCCTGGTACTATATTACGAAATTTTAAATAGAGGAAAAATGGAGAGAGCTACATATTGAATCATACATATCCCCACGTCTAGATTCTGTAGTTAACATTTTCATATTTAATATTGGCAGATGTGCTTTATCACTGACCAGTTCCACTGATTGGTTTGGTGCATTTCACAGTTGCTGAATCCTCCAGCTTGCTTTACATCTAACCCCAGCTGTTGCGTGCCTAATTCTAGAGCTCGTGGTAAAAAATGAATGCCCTTGGATTTAAAGTAATTGCAAGTAAGGTTTTAAAAGATTGGATTCAACCACCATCAAAAGCTTGCAGAATTTTTGAAGGCGAATGGCTGTTTCTTGTTGAGAATGTGAAATGTGTGGAACAGTGCCGCCCTAACTTCCACCTGTCTCCACACAGAGGACGGGGAGGCTCGGGAGAGGGACGAAATCCGGCACGACAGGCGCAAGGAGAGGCAGCACGACCGGAACCTTTCCCGGGCAGCTCCTGACAAGAGGTAGGTGCCATTTGAAACGCACGCTAGTAATGGAGCATCCTTTTTGTATCTTTGAGAAAGGGTGTCAGTCCCCTTTTCACTTTTGTCTCTTGAAGTTGACGACTTCCTAAGTAGCACTAGGTTTCCTGCGCTCACCTACTTGTTTCAGCAGAAGAATGGACTGGCCCTGCAAGTGATCTTCTCTTCCATCACCACGTGGAGTCAGAAGTCATGACGGAATTTAGAAAGGGAAATTCAGGTCATGTTTGGGAACAAGAAGCAGTGGATGGGAGTGTTCTGGTCTGTTCTTTCCCTTCCTCAAATGAGGAGGCCAGTTTATTATGTGCCTTGTCCTCGGCAGGAGATAGCGGCCTCACCTTTCCTGAGCTCCTTTGCCTTGCACAGAGGAGGAGAAAGGCAGCTGTTCAAAGAAGTGCACATCAGCCCCCTCCTAGAAGCAGTTCACTGTAAAATGCAGAACGATCAAGCCATCATATGTAATGATTAGAGGAAATATGCAGCGTACTCTTAGTCCAAACACGTCTGGAACAAACTGAACACGTGAATGGGGACAGAAAGTAGGCAGCGTGCAAGGAAGTTGTGCTTCCCCAGAGACTGAGGACATGAAATTGCTAAAAAGTGGAAGTTTTAGGAAGTCGCAATCTGAGTGGGGGCTAAATGCAATTATAAGACAGTATCTTCACAATAGCCCTTCCCATCCTCTGATCATCCTATGGGCTGATACAATGTTTATCTCCCCCCCCCCCCAGTCAAGTCTTAAATGCGAAAAGAGCATTACAGGTGTATTTTATTTTAATTGATGTGATTCATTTCTGTACACGTCATAGTGTTTGGGGTAAATGTGCATTATAAATTAAATCGGAAGGAAGGGTGAAAGTGTGGTATTAATGATAAGTTGCAGACAAAGGAAGCCTTCAAACCCGTATTGTGGCTGTGAGAGTGGCTGACACGGAGCAGCCGAAGACTTAGAGTTGAATGCACATCGCCACGTCTGCCAAAGCCATTTTCAGACCCAAGCTGACAGCATCAACAGCTACTGTAGTCCATTGTGCACACAAACAGCGGGGGAATTAGAATAATCTGAATGTCAAAAATCAGACTGGGCAATCCAGTTTCAACATGTTTCCTTGAAATCCTAATAAGATAAAGATAGTAGACTTAGTTGGGTAAAAACGGATTCTAGCATATTGGAAAGGATTCATAGGATGTGTGGAATTTGCCTCCAGTCACCCCCCTCCCCCTTGCGGATATATCAGTAGAGGTAGATCACGGACGTACTTTCCTCTCAGCCAGTGCTGTGATTGCTGGTGTTAAGATTCCATAACAAGCACAGGTTTCATGACTGTTCTCCACCGCTAACAGGAAGGCCGAATTGTAGGCCCCACCCTCTGATAGCCTCAGATCAGGAGCACTGTAAGGCTGCCAACCTGGTTATGCTTGACCAGAGAACGGTGTTCATAACACCGGGACACTTCTGAGGTTCGTTGTATTTAAAGAGGAATCTTCAGCATGTCTGTAAGGAAGAGTGTTTTCATTGAGTAATGTATTTCTAAACAGGTCCAAGCTGCAGAGAAATGAGAATCGTGATATCAGCGAAGTCATTGCTCTTGGTGTGCCCAATCCTCGCACCTCCAATGACGTTCAGTACGACCAAAGGCTCTTCAACCAATCCAAGGTACACAAGGGTTAGAAGCAGCTCTTAGGTGTGGATATGCATTCACATCCTCAGTGAAAAGCAACTTAGCATCTCAGAATCAGATTAGCCTAAGGTATGCTGGACTGCTGCCAGGAAAAGTGGGTGTAGCTCATGTTATAACTCAAGAAACGAATAAGATAGAACAGCCGGCTACCCTTTGACAGTTGGCTGGCTGAGATTTGGGACCCTAGAACATGAAATTAGGTAGTAAAATTTGGTTCTCATGCATGTCTTGTTTATTTTTAAAATCAGAGTCAGTTGTCTTAGAATGGTACTTCTTGGGTTGTTTTGGTGCATCTCGGGTTTTATGTCCCACTGAATGAAAGGCTGGTGGTTCAAACCTACACAACTCTGATAGTACTGTCAAGAGAACACGGAGGGGGGGGGTGGTTGTTGCTGTGGACACATGGTTCTGCTGGTCACATGGGCATGCTAGGAGTCCAAATCAAAATGACAGCCCCCCTGGTAACAGAAAAAGAACATCCTTTCACATTTAAAAACTGTAAATTGAGATACTTTTTGGAAGAAGTTATTGGTCTGGGGCATTTGAGTTTCTAGTGCTGGTTGTCACTAATGAGGACCGGTGAACCCTGAAAGAGGTCCTTTGCATGTTGATTCACCCAGCATTTGATTATGTGCATTGCATAAAAGAAAACACCAGATGAGACAGATGTGCCGGTGCCCGAGAGGCATGTATACATATGTACACACACAGACAAGGCTGACTCATTGGGTGCTTTTACTTCCGATATCTCATTTGATCCATACAAAAACTATGTAAAACTATTATTGCCTCATTATAGATTAGGAAATCGACACACAAAGTGGTAATATCATTTCCATAGTCGGTGACAGATCGAAGATTCAAACCAGGATGGTCTCGACTCCAAAGCATGTAGGCCACGTCTGCAAAAGCAGCTTCTCAGGTGGGGTCTGCCTGGACCGAGGAGGCATCATCGGTGTGTCCGACACTTATTTCTTAAAGGCTTCAATCATTTAAAGCAGTTCCCAGCCTGTGGGTCACGACCCCTTTGGGGGACGAACGACCATTTCACAGGGGTCTCCCGATTCATAACAGTAGCAAAACTACAGCTATGAAGTAGCAACGAGAATTTTATGGCTGGGGGTGTCACTACAACATGAGAAACTATTAAAGGGTCGAGGCATTAGGAAGGTTGAGAACCACTGATTTAAAGGGTGGGATAAAGTATTTGCTAAAAAAGGCACATCCCTGTATTAAGCCAGTGGCATATATGAAACTAGCTGGTTCCTTGTTAGTAGTTTAGATTGTTGAAAGTATGAGCTCTTCATGAGCAAAGGGCTATGTTCCATGTGAATGTCATCAGATTCAACTTTTACTAAATCATAATGCAGACATCTTACTGTAGTGTCTTCTGGTTCCCACAGGGTATGGACAGTGGTTTTGCAGGTGGAGAAGATGAAATTTATAATGTGTATGATCAAGCTTGGAGAGGCGGGAAAGACATGGCCCAGAGTATTTACAGGCCCAGTAAAAACCTGGACAAGGACATGTATGGCGATGACCTGGAAGCCAGAATCAAGACCAACAGGTACCAGGGCAGAGAGCTCGGTTCCCATGTTGACAGGAGCAAAAACTAGGTCGTCCATCGGTGTTTCTCTTTCCCCCAGGTTTGTTCCTGATAAGGAATTTTCTGGCTCAGACCGAAGACAGCGAGGCCGAGAAGGGCCGGTGCAGTTTGAGGAGGATCCTTTTGGTTTGGACAAGTTCTTGGAAGAAGCCAAACAGCACGGTGGCTCCAAAAGGCCCTCGGACAGCAGCCGCCCCAAGGAGCACGAGCACGAGGGCAAGAAGCGGCGGAAGGAGTAGCCGGCCGCCCCGACGGACGAACTGTGACCCCAGCCCTAGTGACGCAGGTCGTGAGGGGATGCTTTGTCTAGAGCCAGGGTGGAAAAACCAAATCGACCCCAGCACTACTTTTTATTACGGAAGAAAGGGGGGTGCGAAGGCTTACTGGGAACTAGGTAGATTTTGTGAAGAGTGGGTTGTGTTTGTGCTTCTCCCACCTCAGCCTTTATAGAGCGTGCTGCCCAGCACCGGAATGAAGGCCACTTCCTTTTGTCTCACCGGTAGTGTGGGGTCAGTATGTTGTGGAAGGACTGCTTATAACTAAAGTGACCCAGCCTCACCCCAGTGCACAGGAGAGTGTTCACAACCTATTGAGCTGCTGTGCCTAAAGGGCGTTTGCCCCTACAGTCCTATTTCTATGTGGAGGGGGGGAGGGAAAGCGAGTTACTGCTTGGTGCAACTCTTCATTTCAAATAAAAACATTTAAAGAAATATTTGGGTTACATTGATTTATTTTATCTAGTAGGGAGTGGTATTCTCAAAAGTCTTTCTCTTCGTCAGATGTTTGATCCCCTCGAACAGCTTTCCGTCTTTGAGCTTGAACCTGGAGCTGAAAAATACCAAGAAAGTACAGTAAAGAAAGGTTGTTCCTACACAAAACATTACAACTGGAACTCAAGAGGACATTACTCGTTTTACAAAATTCCCTTCATTTAAAAACTTGTAAATCAAAACTAAAACCAATGTTACTCACACTCAACTCACAACTACAGGACAGGATAGACCTGCCCCCTAGGATTTCCAAAGCTGCAGATCTTTAACATTAGCAGGTCACACCTGTCTTTCATTGAACTGAACATCTAACCATTTGGGAGCATTAAGCACTGCACCGTGACTTGGAGTTAACGGTTCTTCCACGTTCCCTGTACCTTGTTACTCATAGAAGGGTCTTCCCTCCCTCAGCCTTTCATAGCTGGACACTTCCACGCCACTCCCGGACAAACGTTCAGGCAGCTTCTGCCCCAAACGGGCCAAAGTCCCCTCCTACCACCTCATCCACCTTCTTTAGAAGGTGCACAGAAAGCTGAGTGTGGCAGAAGAAGACTGACCTTTACTCCATCAATGATGTGATTTTCCTGCTGCAGTGCATTCTGGAGCTCCTCCGCTGAAGAAAACACAATCCACGCCATTCCTTTGTGGAAGCCAGTGTCTCTGTTCTGGAAATTCAAAAATGGAAAGGTTGCACAGGAGTTTGAGAAAGTCCCCTTGGGCTACCAAGTTTCTCATCAGCCAAAATGGGACTATAGACATTTTAATGCCAATGGTGGATTTAGTGCATAGTCACCGTCCCACTTAACACAGGTTCAGTCCCTGTGTCAAAATTGACTCTCTTGCTTTTCCACTGCCGCTAAAGAAAGTATGGGTAATGAGTGTTCTAGATGCAAACAGCAGTAAATGGGATTTTTTTGTAAGAAACCACCACCCACCCCTAAAGTCATTTCTAGTCATTTCTGAGGCCAATGATCATAATCACTATCGCCAGTTGATCAGCCATCGAATGTTCCTAATGAAAAAGGGAAAGAGACCAAAGGGATTACCCATATTTGCCTGATTCCAGACTTAAGTGAAACCACGATGATGCTGCCCCGCTGTGCAGAGGCAGGGTGTTTGCCGTACAACCTCCGATCTGAGTGTGTGGAGAAGAGGCTCACCACTGAACTCGCTCCCTGCCTGCCCGCCCCGGGTCCCGGCCTCCACTACCCAAAAGACTGGCCAAGATGTCTATGCAGGTGATCAAGATGAGCACTGGGGCCTCCCAGTCTTGTTACAAAGTCAGACTGTTTACCAAAAAAAAAAAAGTGAGACCTGGTCCCCATACTTCAAAAGTAACAGTGCGAGACTCGGTCTACCATTTCCATGGCAAAAGACCTTCGGAAGTTTATTTTTGTGTTAAAGACGTATTCAAGATAGGAACTTGAATTTCTAATTTGAATAGAATTAGTTTTGCTAATAGAAGCTCATTTTCCCTGTTACATGTTAGTTCTATCAACAATCAGTATTCTGTTAACTCCAGGTCCTATTTTATTTCTTATGAAATAACACCTTTTAAAAAACGTAAAAAAACTTTTCATATCCTTCAACTGCATAGAATTCCATTTTATCAATGATTTATTGATTTATAACAAATCCTACTAATGAACCTTTAGGTTCATTGCAATTAGTTGACATTATTAAACAGTGCTACTTTGAGTACACTTGACCTTGCCTTTCTTTAGGATAAATCCTAGAATGGAATTGCGAGATCAAAGCAAATGCAAATTCCTAACACAGATAGATTTTGCCAGAGTACCTTTCAGAACCGAAAGCACCAGTGCCAGTGCTTTCTCTCAGCAAATAGAGTGCCAGTCTCCCTGTGCTTTCACCAACATTACCCCACGTGCCACCAAGTGGATGCCAACTCATGGCTACTCTGCAAGACTGAAATGGTTGAATGTCAACTAATTCTTTTTGGCTCAGTGACTGTACTCTTTACATCTATGGTGGATGCTTCCTGCTATTTGCCCACAGAAACTTTCAATGTTGCAGCTCGAGGCTTGAATTTTTTCTTGAATTCTTTCAGTTTCAGCTAAACTGAGCGTGTTTTTTATTTTCTAATTTAGGTTTTTGTACATTTCATTGCAGTATCTTACTTTTTCTCGAGCTGCCCTTTGAAATTTTCCGTTTAGCTCTTTGACTTCATCCTTTCTTCCATTTGCTTTAGGTACTCTACGATTAAGAGCAAGATTCAGTCTTCTGACATCCACTTTGATCTTTTCTTTCTTTCCTGACTTTTTTTGCTTTCCTCATGAATGTTCTTGATGTTATCCCACAGTTCATCAAGTCTTGTCATTTGTGTGCAATGCGTCAAGTCTATTCCTGAGATGTTCTCAAATTCAGGTGGGACACACTCAAAGTCGTATTTTGGCTCTCACGAACTTGTTTTAATTTTATTCTGCTTCAAGCTAAACTTACATATCAGCAACTGATGGTCTGGTTCCAGTCAGTCCATGGTCTGGTTTTAGCTGCTGACACTGAACCATAGCTATTGTCTCTTCCCACAAAAGTGCTCAGTTTAATTTCTTGTGTCCCATCTGGAGAAGTCCATGTGTACTGTCACCTTGAAAAACGGTATTTGTGATGAAGTCGTCATTGGTTTTGCAACATTCTTCAGCTTCATTTCTATCGTAAAGACCATACTTGCTAAGTGCTGTTCCTTCCTGTTTCCAACTTTTGTATTCCAATCACCAATAATTAACAATATATCTTGATTGCATGTTTCAAACTAAAGACGCTGGTAGAATTCTTCAAGTTCATCACTAGCTTTGGTGGTTGGTACATACATTTGGATAATAGTTACACTGACTGGATTTCCTTGTAGTTGAATAGATAACCTATTACAGACAGGGCTGTTCTTCAAGATATCTGGAAATGCCCTTTTTGATAATGGCTGCAATGCCATTCCTCTTAATCATGTCGTTCCCAGCATAGTAAGCCACATGACTTCCTAATTTAAAATGGCCAAAACCAGCCCATTCCGGCTCACCAATGCCTAGAATTTCAATCTTGATGCATTGTTTCCTTTTTGACAACCAAGTTTTCTAGATTTATACTCTGTACATTCCAGGTTCTGATTAATAGATTTTTGCAGCTATTTCTTCTCATTTTGAGTCGTGCTCCATCAGCAAATGAAGGTCTTGAAGACTACTCACGCAAACTTTACTGCATCCATGTCTTCTGATAAAAGACAGCTCCCCCTCAGTCTTACTGAGTGTCTTCTGACCAAAGGGGCTTATCTTCTGGCACTCTCTGCCAATGTTCTGCTTCTGTTCATTGCACTTCAGTATCTGACAATGTTTTGATGCTGCCTATAAGGTTTTCAGTAGCTAATTTCTCTGAAGTAGCTATTCCTTCTAATTTATAGTCTGTTTTTAGTCTGGAATTTCTGCTGAAACCTGATCACGTTGGGTTACCCTGCTGGTTATTTCAAATACTAGTTTGACATAGCTTCCAGCAACACACAAGCCACCACAGTGAGAAGAAACACAGACAAGTGGCAGAACGGTGGCATAGAGCATGTGAACTACATGTAAACTCTGTGCTCACACCCCAAAATGCCCAGAAATTCTAGAAAGCCCACAGATAATTACAGTTCATGAAAAAGAGAAATGTATAGCCCAACAGCAAGACCTTCATGAGAAAGCAAAGTAAATTAACATATAACAATTCACTGTCTTATTAAAATATACACACACAAACAACCCCCCAAAAAACTACCACCTCTTAAGTTAGCACTGAACTTAGTGAGGAAACCATTTACCGTATATACTCGAGTATCAGCCAACCCGAATATAAGCCGAGGCACCTAATTTTACCACAAAAATCTGGGAAACTTAATGACCCGAATATAAGCCTAGGGTGGGAAATGAAGCAGCTACTGGTAAATTTCAAAATAAAAATAGATAACCAATAAAATTACATTGAGGCATCAACCAGCAGGTTAAATGTTTTTGAATATTTATTTCAAAGAAAAACAAACTAGCTCTGTATGTGGAAAAGAGGGTCAACAAAAATATGGTATCAATAACTACACGCTGTGTTACTGCATGCACTGCATTACTACATATGCTGCCTTACCGTATGTACACAACACAACTTGTATAGTTTGAGGCCTATGATATCCCAGAATGTGATGACATGACTGTTTCCATAGAGCAGTCTGATAGGGCTCATAAAATACATGCTGCGTTGTGTATGCACTGTGTTACTGCATGTGCTGTGTTACTGCATACGCAGTGTTACCACATAAGTATGGGAAGTGCTAAAGCAACACACACAGTAACACAGTGCGTACATAATGCATGTATATTATGAGCCTAACACAGGCTGCTCTATGCAAGCAAGAGTCAATACTGGGTCCAGATAGGGGCTAATAAAAAAATAAAATATAGCAGACTAAGTACTGTAAATAAACATACTGTATATCCAAGACCAGAGATATACCGGTACTTGTATTCAGCAATGCTTGGGCGGAGCAAGGGGGCGTGACCAAGCACAGGTAAGACTGTAAAGGCTACATCACTGGTCACAGCCCTGGAGAAGATCAGGGGAAGTGCAGCCGCAGCCGACATGCACCTACAAGGGTGCGGTGCGCCCAGGTACCAGCACACAGAAGCGGGCAGGTTCTTGACCGGTACAGCACAGACAACACAGAGGCAGCCAGAGCAGGAGAAAAGAAGAGCGGTGATATCAGCAGTCATCGGACCACCCAGAGGCTGCAAGCACCCGCAGATGAGCGGGAGACTGGAGAACACCCACACTGCACTGAAGAAACGTAAGTGGGACCCAACTTGAGTATAAGCCAAGGGGGGCTTTTTCAGCATAAAAAATGTGCTGAAAAACTCAGCTTATACACAAGTACATACAGTAGATTATTCTCTGCCAGTTACTTCTAAGACTAGCCTCTGTTACCTAAGATCCTATCAGAACATTATAGTATGCAGAATTCCAAATGGGCCCCCAGCCCCCCTTTTTTGAATGGGTGCAACTTGCTGTAAAGCAACCGAATATGCTGAGGGTTGTGGAATGAGGTGCCCTCTATTACATTATAAGGCAAAGAGGATGGACTACCACTCTTCTGATTGTGCTGCATTATACAAGTTGCTGTCTGAGATGGACAGACTCCCTTGCCAGTTCTGAAGAAGTCCGCTGCCAGGTCATAAGAGACCAAGTAGGGAAGAAATGCAGACGGCAGCTAGAAATTGAGCACAGCACCCAGCAGATGGCCAGCGCGTTGAGCTCTGCCCACCAGCTGAAGGCACACTGGAGGGCCCAGGCAGAGCTTCTCCCGTGTCTACAGCCCCAGCTGACGCCTAGACGGCAGGATGTGAGACCTTCAGGCAAGGACACAGCAAAGTGGCAAAAACAGACAGACAGCTCGGTCTGTAGTAGTAGAGAGCTGGTGTGTTTGTGGAGGTTTGTTACACAGCAATAAACAACAAATACAAATACCTATGATCCATCTTTTCCTGTTTTAATCAGCACACCCATACGTTTATCAATGAGGACTTTGGACAGCTTTGTTTATTAATATAAGTTGGTCTGTTTTTTAAAGTCGAGAATTAAAGCGGAGATAATACTTACAAAAGGCAGAGTGCACCTTCGGATCTGGCCAAACTGTGCGAAGTGTTCTTTCAATTCACCTGTGTAGGGAGAGAAAGCATATCCAGGTGTTCACGTGTGTTGTATTCTCCAGCCTACAGTGCAGCTAGAAACTGAAAGGGAACTTGGCGTCCCCAAACACCTGACCCTAGGGACTATTCTGCCTTTCCTTGGAGCCTGAAGATTTAGGAAGCAACTGTGGCACTGCCTGTGAGCACCTCGCAAAAGGTAAAGCAGCCAATTACTAGCTGGAAGGCTGACCCTTGGAACACACCCTGAAGAAAGGCCTGGTGATCCGCTTCTCAAAGCCTCCATAGGGTCTCCACACATAGGGTCACCAGAAATCAGAATCGACTTGACAACAAATAACAACATGGCACTCATTGATGTGACACTGTATCAGACATGAGGAGGGAGGGAGTGGTAGACACATATTATTGGCTGGCTTAATTGCAGTCTCCAGCCCCAGCAATACTGACAGTCTTTGGAAAGCCAGATACTGTGCTGCTCCACAGCTGTCTGCTCCTGTAAAGGCTCAGGACGCTTCTGAGGGTCACTGTGTTAGAAAGGACTTGATGGCAGTGGGGTTTGTTTAGTTCTCTGTGTGTATTATGAACCTGTGAGAAGATAAGGCTCTAGAATGAAAACAGATAAAAATTACAATAAAATGTATTGCTAATCAGACTCAAGATCTCCAAGTAAAATCCCAACTGGCCTTTCACAGCTCCAAGGGCACACACAAGGTTAAATCTATAAAATCTTCAGAGTCGACCCTCCCTCCCCTTCCTGCCTTATTTCCAACTACTAGCCTACAGTTGCTCTCCAACACAGCAGATTGAATGCTGTGTAACTGCCTTGTGGATTCCCAGCTTTACATAAGTTGTTCCATTCTTTGATATACAATCCTATCTCCCTTGCCTAAATTGTAACTATCCTTTGAAACCCAAACCAAATACAGCCACTAAGGATTATCAATGCTCATGGAAGCAGCAGTCAAGAGATCAAAAGATGTGCTGCATTAGGTAAACCTGCTGCGCAAGACCTGTTTAGAGTATTGAAAAGCAAGGATGTTGTTTTGAGAACTAAGCTGTGCCTGACCCAAGCCATGGTATTTTCTTTTTCTTGCCTTTTTTATTTTTTGGAGAGGGAAAGATTATTTATTGAGCCATTTTATTGGCAGCCATGTTATTTTCCATTGCCTCACACAGATGTGAAAGTTGGACATGGACTAAGGGAGAACAGAAGAGATGCATTTGAACTGTGGTGCTAGAGAAGAACATTGAAAGTACCATGGAACAGTAAAGGGACAACCCAATTTGTCTTGGAATTAGTATGGCCAGAATGCCCCTTAAAAGCAAAGATGACAAGACTCGTCTTATAACATATTGTAAAGACAGACTAGTCCCTGGAGAAGGGCATCATGCTTAGCAAAGGGGAGGGGCAGCAGAAAAGAGGAAGGCCCTCACTGAGATGGGCGGACACAGTGGCTGCAACAATGGGCTCAGGCACAGGAACAATCTTAAGGGTGGCCCAGGTCAGTGCAGTGTTTCACTCTGCTATGCATAGGGTCGCTATGGGTTAGAACCGACTCAATGGTACCTGACAACAACAACAGGCATTATTTTATTGCGCTCCTAACTAGACCGTCTCACTCATTCACGGCCATCCGATCAATTCCAATTCACAGTGACCCTAAAGGACAGAGTAAAAGTGTCCCCATGGTTTCTGAGACTATAAATCGGTATAGGACTAGAAAGTCTGGTCGTTTCAAAATGCTGGCCTTGCAGTTAACAGCCCAACACATAACCCATTATGCCACCAAGGCCCAAACCCTGGAAGTTATTAAAATAACTTTACCTTAACATAAAGGCAAAATACAACAGATCTCTTCTGAACACCTACAGTGCTTGTACTTTCACTGCTTTACATTTTATACCTGTTTATATCCCCTCAATAGTTAAATTTTGTGTCCACTTGGCTGGGTCATGATTCTCAGTGGTTTGGCAGTCAAGACCTAGTAGTACTCCATGTGACCTACTATCATGCAATCAACTCCGAGATAGGACCTGTGTGAGCAGGCAAGCACTTGTGAGATTAGGTGGAGTGCAAGCCCCTTACTCTGGGCGGAGCCCTGATGCAATTGAAAAGTTTCCTTGGGGGGATGTGGCCTACTTCCTATATAAATAGACACTACGGAAAGTTTGCTTGCTTCCTGCTGAGCTGGATCCTGCCTCCTCAGGAAGTCATCAGTTGCATGCCATCTGACATGCCAAACTTGAATTCCTGCACCTCTGCAGCCATCAGCCTGTCTCCATCCTGCTGATCTTGATTCATCACTACAAGGCAGGAGTCTCCCGCCTAACACGTGACCCACAGACTTGGTACGTGCCTGGACTTGGACTTGGCCACTTCCACACCTGAGCGTCCTTTTCTGTACGTAAACATCTTTCTACATACACGCATCAGCATCACTGGATTTGCTTCTTTAGAGAACCCAGCCCACCACCACTCAAATTCAAACCCATTGCCAGATTACAATTCCTGGTGACCCTATACAGCGTTTCCAAGAAGCAGGCAATTTTTCTCCTGCAGTGCAGGTGGTGGATTTAAACCTCCAATCTTGCACTGAACAGCTTACCATTTATTCCAGTGACATATGTACTGGCCTGCATTTGTTATTTGCAAGTCTCCCTAACCCACCACTATACTGTAAGCTCGAGTCACATGCTGGCTCAGGGTGAGCCCATGTGAGTTCAAACAGAGCTGTGCTCTGTCCGGCTTTCAATGACTGATTCTGAAATAGACAAGAGCATATCACCACATTTAAGCAGAACTGTCCGAGAACACTTTTTTTTTAATCGTTTTATTAGAGGCTCATACAACTCTTATCACAATCCATACATACATCTATTGTGTAAAGCACATTGGTATATTCATTGCCCTCATCATTCTCAAAACATTTCCTCTCCACTTAAGCCCCTAGCATTAGGTCCTCATTTTTCCCCTCCCTCCCCGCTTCCCTCTTCCTCATGCGCCCTTGATAATTTGTAAATTATTATTTTGTCATATCTTACCCTATCCGACATCTCCCTTCACCCACTTTTCTGTTGTCCGTCCCCCAGGGAGGGGTCACATATAGTTCCTTGTACTCGGTTCCCTCTTTCCAACCCACTCTACCTCTACCCTCCGTTTCACCACTCACACCACTGGTCCTGAAGGGATTGTCTGCCCTGGATTCCCTGTGTTTCCAGTTCCTATCTGTACCAGTGTACATCCTCTGGTCTAGCCAGTTTTGCAAAGTAGAATTCGGATCATGATAGTGGGGGTGGAGAGGAAGCATTTAGGAACCAAAGGTAAGTTGTATTTTTCATCGTTGCTACACTGCACCCTGACTGGCTCGTCTCCTCCCTGAAACCCCTCTGCAAGGGGATCTTCAATGGCCTACAAATGGGCTTTGGGTCTCCACTCTGCACTCCCCCCATCATTCACTATGGTAAGATTTTTTTGTTCTGATGATGTCTTATACCTGATCCCTTCAACACCTCGTGATCCCATAGGCTGGCTGGTGTGATTCTTCCTTGTGGGCTTTGTTGCTTCTGAGCTTGATGGCCGCTTGATTACCTTCAAGCCTATAAGACCCCAGACGCTATACTTTTTGATAGCCGGGCACCGTCAGCTTTCTTCGCCACATTTGCTTATGCACCCATTTGTCTTCAGTGATACCTTCGACACCGACACCTCACACTCGGGACACCTCACACCTCGCTCGTGATCACACAGGCTGATATGTTCTTCCAAGAACACTTTTCCCTGAGGGCATTCTCCCTGCCCCGCATCCAACTGGCCTGCACCTGGCCTGAGGTCATGTTTTAACAGTATGAAGTGCCGGTTTGTAAGTGCCCTCAGTGCAACTCTGGTTTAAGCTATCCTTCTCCCCTATCAAGAGATGCTCTAAGTCTTTCTCTCAGGGACAGGTGTGTTCATTTCCCTCCCCCGGGGAGGGCAAGCTAGAGCTGGAATCCCGAAATGGGATCACAAGCCAAGACGCCTGAAACTTTACTTAAATATACTTTTGTTTTACTTCTGTCAATACCACTTAGTGATTATGTGGTTTTTGTTTTGTACTTTTCTGCCTAATTTGTAGGCATAGTTTTTTTTAAATCATTTTATTGGGGGCTCATACAACTCATCACAATCCATACATGCACCCATTGTGTCAAGCACATTTGTACATTTGTTGCCATCATCATTCTCAAAACATCTGCTTGCTACTTGAGGCCTTGATATCAACTCATTTTTCCCTTTCCTCCCCCGCTTCCCACCTCGATGTATGTGTTTTAACTTGCTTTTTCTTCTGTTTTCTGTACGCTACCCTCCCTGAATAATGGAAAAGAAAATTGGCCAGGGAAAAGGGGGCTGCAGTCCGGAGAGAGGTTCCTGTTGACCATTTCCACAGCAGCCTTAGCAAGCATGATATTTAAAATAAGGCTTCAATCATTTAAAATAAGGCTTCTTTGATCCGAGCACGCAACAATTCCTCCCAGGAAGAAAGCCAGACTCTTCGGAAGAGGCGTCCCCAGACGTCCGGATTTTTAACAATTTGTCCCGCGTCCCGAGTCATTTTTAACAAGTCCCGATTTTTGGAAAGAGTGCACGACAAGCTAGGGTATCCGGTTTTTGGTTGCCTTGTGGCTATTTCGCCAGGATATGAGTTTCATCAATGGTGTCCCGCTTGAGCAATGTTAAGATCTGGTCACCTTACGTTAGGCGAGCGGCGCAACTTAACCGTTTGCGTCACGCGGGAATGCCTGCATCTTAAACCATCAGCCGGATGATTCCTCTGGAAGACGTCTTGCGGAAAAAGCACCTCGATCGGTAGGAAGGCAAGCGTTCGCGTCCCCAAAGGCCGCCCGCGGCGTGGTTACGGCGTCCCCCGCGGACGTCAAGCGCGCGCGGGAAGCAGCGCGTCTGAGGACCCCGGGCCGCCCCCACCCGCCCGTCACTCACCCGACGCCGCCGTCCACGGCACTTTCCGGACGAACGCAATGGGGCGGCTGAGACTCGTCCGGAGGGCCGCGGCGCTCCTCGCCGCCGAGGCCGCCATCTTCACACCGCGGGACTTTGGGTAGCCGTGGGTCACGACCCCGGAAGGAGATGCCAGCCGGAGCCTGAGTCTGCTTCCGGGTCCGCAGAAGGTCGGCGGCGAGATGGGGAAGATGGCGGCAGCCGTGGGCTCGGCGGCGACGCTGGCCGCAGAGCCGGGGGAGGACGCCTTCAGGAAACTCTTCCGTTTCTACCGGCAGAGCCGCCCCGGCACGGCGGACCTGGGAGGGGTCATCGACTTCTCGGCCGCCCACACGGCCCGGGGTGCGGGCCCGGGGGCCCCCAAGGTACGGAGGGCGAGCGGCGCGCGCCTCCCGGTCCCCCCGTGCACAGCGACGGGGAGCCGGCTTTGTCGGCCTGAGGTCTCCATTCGCGTCCTCGTTCGCCGCTGTCCGGAGGCCGATGCGGGTTAAGGGATGAGGGTGAAGACCCGCCCGCCGACCCCTCTCCGGAGACCCCCTCCCGCGGGAGGGCGTCCGCTCCCGAGCCTGGGCGGACGCGGACGCGGGCCCGGGCCTTGCCCGGCGCGCCCTCAGCCTCGCACGGGAGGGTCCCGCGCCTGCTCGGGAAGGCCGTTGTTTCTGGCGTCTGCTGGTGGATGGCCCTTCCTCCAGCGCGGGGAGGAGGCTGCCTGAACAGTCTCGATTGCTCACCGTCACCCGCAAGAGACCAGCACGCCTACCTCAAGCTGGAAGTCGGCGGCGAGGGACCGCGGCTGGTAGCCCTTGGTCAGGGGGACTTGCAGTTACCAAGCAGAGGCTAGCCAGCGTTTTCACCCGGAGCCGAGAGCCCTCACAAGGGCCTGCTGCTAAGACCCTCCGACCCCGACACAGCAACAGCTGTCAGGAGCAGGGGAAAGCTTGACTGAGTGGTGTCTCATGGGCTTGTTCTACTGATTGCAAATCCGTCTTACCCATATGTGCCCGTGGTAGGTGTAAGGCATTTTCCTCCCACACCTGGGGTGGTGTCTTCTGCCCGAATCGTGACTTACCTGCCCTGTTTCAGGCCTACAGTCCAGTAACATTTATTTTCATTGTTATTTCTTAATAGCATTGGGTCGTGACTTATCTGCCCTTCTCAAGCTGTCTAATGATGTTTATTTTTAATTTCTGTGCTGTGGTTAATAGCTTAACAAAGGGAAGAAACACTTTTGAATAAAAAGCTTCGTGGTTTGGTTCAGTTTAGTGGGTTTGTGTTTAACTGCAAACCAAAAGGGTTGGCAGTTAGAATTCACCCAGATCTACTTCCCTAAGATTACAAAGAAAAAAAAAGTTGCTGCGGAGTTTATTCCAATTCATGGTTCCAAGAACTGCATAACATAGGGTTTTCTTGACTTGCTCTTCTCCCGAGGCCTGTCTGGATTAACAACCTGCAGTTTGCTGAAAATGAGGATTTGAAGTAGTGCTTACTGATGACGAAAAGGATTGACACGGTGGCTACAGTGTTTAAGCATAACAACAATCGTGAGGAATGCACCAGGCCGGCAGTGTTTTCCTCTATTATACAAAACTGACTCAACACCTAATAACAAGACGAAGTCTGTTATTCAAGGAAGTCTTAAATTTTTTTATTGTCATTACTTTAATGACAGTATATTAGGTCTCTTCATCGATTTAATGGACCTTCTATAACCTCGTATTTGTAGACGTCATCAGTTTCTGAAATACTTGGAAGTAATTAAAGGCAGAGGTTCTGAGCTCACTTTGAAGTGTCGTCTAAAGGAGTGAACATTGTACTTTGAGCAGAAGGAGACGACTCCACAGTTATTGAACTTTCCTCTCTCATCTGGTAGCAGTTTCCACCCCTTCCCGGGCGTTCTCACAGCTCTGTTGTCTAAGCACTGACTGTAGGGACCTGCCCCCAAAGCACTCTTGTCAGCCCGAACCAAAGTCAGCCGCACTGCTGTGTGGACCAGACACCTGCCGTGCTCCCAAGTCCTATGAGAAGGCCTGACATCTGGAAGGGGTACTGTTGAAGGCCCAAATCAGCCTACTGAATTAGTAGAGCAAACATTTTCTCATGACCTTGTATCTTAGTTTTATGTACCTCCATGCTGTTTGTTAATATGTAGATGAGGAAGCAGGCTGTGAGAGAGGTAGAGGGCCTCCTCGAAGGTCCTGAATCCTAGTCCGTAGTGGAGCTCAGACTAGCACCTGTAACTTCTGACTCTTAGCTTTGCCCCAGGAACGTCTGTGGAGATTAGAAGAACTCAGAGTTGATCTATAAAACAGCTGCAGTCTCTGATTTCTGTTTCCTTCCTATCAGGTGGTCAGGTCTCAGCTGAGTGTATGCTCCGTCAGTGAGAGTGATGCTCTCAGAGCTGGTCTTCAGCCAGTCAGCACGTGGCGCGCCTATGGACTTGAAGGCTATCCTGGTGAGTTCCACACAGCTCGGACAAGGGCAAGTCATGCCAGAACGGTGCGTCTGAGTTCAGAGGGGGAGCTGTGAGCCAGCAACTAGACAAAGGAGAAAAACTCAATAGAAGCTCCACTCCCCGAGCCCTGCTGAATTCTGTCTCAGCTCCCAGAGGATTGAGTAAGAGTCAGCAAGAGCTGCCGGGTATGGTAGAAAGGGCACGCCAGGAACAAATCAAGACTAAGGATGTATTTATTCCCCAGGCTCCCTGCCACAACTGTAAAGGCGGAAGAGCCAGGGTAGAGGCTAGAATAATTCGTAACTGCCTACAGCCCCCAAAGGCATAACAACTTGAAAAATGTCAGCAAAGTTAAGCATTTCAAAAGATTACAGTTGGCGAGATCAAAAGTCAGAAAAGACTAACTACATAGAATTTTTGATGATATGTAGTTACTTTATGGTTAGTAAAAGCAAGAATAGCAAAAAGAGTAATGTTTCTAACCTTCCTAAGATCATTGGGGCATTATAGAGTAATTGTTATGACCTATTTAAAAACCATGGAAACGCCTTAGTTGGTAAAGACAAAGCTAATGTTACACTTGAGATTTCAAATATGGTTGAAAGCAAGAAAACTCTCTCCAAAAAATATTCGTTTGTATTCTACTGATTTGAATGCTTGGACTGGGGCCAGGTCTTTCAGTTACAGCATCTAATATATCCCCACCACTGATATGTGATTGGCTAATAATGTGGGAAGGTGTAACCGCTTAGTGGGTGGCATGGTGGTTAAGTGTTCTGCTGCTCCCTCAAAGGTCAGTCACTCTGTAACAGGTGGCAGCTGCTGCCTCTGAAGAGATCTGGGTCTCGGAGCCCTGCTGAGCTGTTCCACTCTTCTCTGGTGCGCCACCAGGAGTCAGAGTAGACTTGAAGGCGATGGGGTATTTGGGGGAACAGCTTGAATATTTCCTAAAAAGGACAACATGCGCTTTAGCTCTACACTGAACTCTCAAAGGGGACCATTGCATACTGGCTTTTATGTGCGACTTTGGATACAAGCGCATCACCGGCAATCTGAGGCAGCGTGTGTGCTTGAGAGCTGCCCGTTTAGCTCTCAGCTCTAGCTTCTGTTTTCAGAGCTGAGTTGCTCTGTTGCTCTGCTCTGGCCCTGCCAGATTGTTCAAACTACCTGTCCCAAAGGTAGCAACCCCAATTTGGTTTTGTAATGGCCAAACTGGTGTGGATGCTGTTAGAGCAGTGGTTCTCAACCTTCCTCATGCCGCGATCCTTTCATACAGTTCCTCATGCTGTGGTGACCCCCAACCATAACATTATTTTCATTGCTACTTCATAACTCATTTTGCTACTGTTATGAATCAGGGGGCCCCTGTGAAAGGGTCGTTCAACCCCCAAAGGGGTCGCAACCCACAGGTTGAGAACCGCTATGTTAGAGAGTCTAGGATTTGGCGCTGAAGCCGCACTATTCAAGTTGGTGCCCTGTTGAGTCCTGAGAGAATTGATTATGTGTTCTGCTATTGTAAACTCTATTATGTGTAAGTATAACGTCCAAACCTGGGGGGTGGCAGTGTCCCCATAATCCTATTTCATCAGGAGGATTATGTCTACTTCCGAATCCTACTTTTTCTGAAGGAACTTATGTAGTAATCCTGCAGTCTGTCTTTAGGAAAGTGAGCAAGAAGGAAATAGTTCTGGAAGCCAGAAACGAGGGGGGAGCAGTAGAGCATCAACAATTTGACGTTTTCATACCTGAGAAGGAAAAGCAATGTAGACTAGCCCTTACAGTATGGGTTCTTGCACTGGGCAGGGTGGGCTCGTGTCCTGGCTCTCTCTACTAACTGCGATCTTGGCCGTGTTTCCTTATCTCTCTTTGCTTCTGTCTCCTCATGTTTACAATGCATATAGAAATAGTTCCCATCTTTTAAGGGGATTGTGTGTGAGTAAGTGTGTAAAAATCATGACCTAGGGGCTTCTGACCTCTTAATTTCACGGGGGGGCCCGCCCCCCCCACACACACACACACACACAGCGGGGAGGATATTACCCGCCACTCTCGGCTGATTGCTATGAGGCAGAGGTCAGACATACCTCCTTGGGCCATCATTTCAACAGCTCTTCCATGAACTGTCGCTCCTACGCACCCCCCTTCTCTGTTGGGTGTGATGATTCTTTGCAGTCACTGCACAGCACCCACGCCATCCTCACGATGGGGGGGTTTGGGGAAGAGCTCTGCTCGAACCTAACACCGGTGAGGATGGGGCAGGCCGGGCGGTTTGTCATCAGGTTGGACATAGAGTTGCAGTGAGCTGGAGCTGACTAGGACATCTAACAACAGCCCTAAGGGTGCCATGCACCTTATGTACATTATTCGTGAGCTCTCCAATCCTCTAAGGTGGGCATAAGCACCTCATTTGCATAATCACACCTATTCCTCTAGTGGAAGTTACAAAGATTATGACTAAACCACTTGCTGGGGAGTCAAGTCCAACTCACAAAGGTCAAACTGCCCCACAGGCTTCCCAGGCTGTAGGTCTTTGCAGAAGCAGACTGCCACAGCTTTGTCCTACAGAGCAGCTAGAGTGGCCGCCATTTCCATTAGTCAAGTGCTTAACTGCTGCGCCACCAGGGCGTAGGCAACCACTAGAAGCCACATAGAAGTAATTCACTGCACTGAAACTTAGAAAGTGGCTAGGACTGGTACATAGTGGGTGATCAATTGTTAGTTTTAAAACTTAATTATTTATCAAAGATAATTGAAACTGATTCTACTCTAGAATTCAGAACCCAAGACCAGTCTGTAGCGACTAAAAAGAGGCATATTTTCACGCAGTAAAAGGCAGAATTTTATTATATAACAATTGTCTGAAAAGTACTCCCTAAAACAAATTCCCTGTCACTAGTCAAACTTGGGCTAGCTCAGGATTATTCCTTTTATCTTTCTTTTGTTGTATTGTAATGTTCTTTTATTTTGCAGTGTAATGGTGATAGCAGATAGTGAGGATTTTATTTTTAACACCCTTATTGTCAAAACAATGAGCAGTCTTGTCACTTTCCCAAATTACTTGCAGGATTTTAGTGTGATGTGCGTGAAAACCGTGCCGAGGAGGCCGTGTCTCACCCCGTCTGGCTTTCCTAATGCCACAAGGCAGAGGGCACACATGACACCCAATTCTAATGGCAGCCATTGTCCCACAGCTCACAGACAAGACTCTGAGTAAATTACAAGAAACCAGGATCAGAGAGCATTATGTCTGTCTCCAGCCCTTAGCTTCTCAGCCATGTGGCCCCATGGACTCTACCTCCATGGACAAGGAAGCCAGCCTACTTACTGCTCAGCCTCACGGTCACATAGTCTTAGTGCTCCG
The DNA here is from genome assembly GCF_000313985.2 of Echinops telfairi. Classification (NCBI taxonomy): domain Eukaryota; kingdom Metazoa; phylum Chordata; class Mammalia; order Afrosoricida; family Tenrecidae; genus Echinops; species Echinops telfairi. The sequence continues at coordinate 27,757,801 of NW_022103915.1, forward strand.
CCTCTGTTTTGTCTCATGGTCTCCTTGCCTCAGCCTCTGGTCTCAGCCTGGCTCCTTTGGTCTGTCCCATGGTCTCCATGCCACAACCTCTGGCGTATCCGGCCTTGACCTTGACTACTTCAAACAGAGATCTGGAACATGCTCCACTTTCAGTGGTCCTGGGATTTGTCTTTCCTCCTGCTTCAAAGATGGCTCATTCTTCTAGCCAGCAGGGTGGTAACTGAAACTGACCAATCCTCTATTAGTGTTATACTCACCCTCTTTGCATAGCTCCACCCAATCTGGTGAGAGTGACAGAGACGTGGATAGTGGAATTATATAAGAACTTTTGTTCCACCATGTATGAAATGCAAATGATGGATGGGGCTACATTTTGAAGGCATTTTAGAGGACATGGCTGAGAACAGATGTGTGAATAAGCGAGGTGACCATTGAGGTGAATTTCTGAAATGCTGATCCTTTGTATACCTTCTAGACATCATTAGTGATCAACCGTTCACAACGGATTTCTTTTTCCTCCTTTGCTACATGATTCCATAGTCTTCTGCCTAGATAATAGAATCTACCAATAGGTTTCCAGTTGTTTCTTGGATAAAAATCTTGGTTGTAAAGGGTTTTCTTGGTGCCAACAGAACTAGCATTCATCAGATTTTGCTTGGAGCTGCAAACATGGGGTGGGGGTGGGAGTGTCTGACCTCCTCTAATGTCACAAAGCCGCAGGAAACAGCATAGCATCATCCTGTGAGGCGGGGACTGACTTGTCTCCCCCTCTGACACCACCCACCCCACATTTCTGCTGGGTTGGAGCACAGTGGTTGCAGTGGCCACACAGCTCACAGACAGTAGTCACGATGAGGTGACCAAGGGTAGCAAGCTCATGTTCATTACAACTGCATCTGTCTACTTGAAGTGTGATCAAAAGGAGATGGGTGGTAACAGATTAGTAAATGTAGGGATATTAACCCAAAAACATTCATGACTGATGGAGACTTTCCCCCTTGTCCCCATACCTCTTTTGTATAGGCTTTATTTTTATCCCAAACCCCTTCCTCCCGGGTTACCAGTGGCACTGGGTGAAGCAATGCCTTAAGTTCTATCCCCAGAAACCCAACGTGTGCAACCTGGACAAGCACATGGCGAGAGAAGAGAACCAGGACGTGTGGGAGCAGAGCAAAGCGCTTCTCAGGTCAGTGTTCTGGCAGCCCCAACAGCGGTGCAGCTCTGAAGGAACGCGCTGCGATCATAGTGCATCTACCATGACTGGCTGCTTGCTTTTCGCTCTGTGTTCCCACACAAACATCCATTCCCAGGGAAGATTGAGACAGATGTTGTGACAGGTATATTAAATCGAGATCCACTTTAAAGATTTGCTTATCATTGCGGAGATACCAAGTTCCTCCTCATTAATCATCAGATGATCCAGTTTCATTCTGCCTCAGCCCTCTTTCCTCCTTCCTCAAAGTTCCTTGGAAGACAGTGGCCTCGGAAAAAGTAACTGTGAAAGCTCTTCACGTCGAGCCTCTGAGGTGATGTCGAGGCCACGGGGGATTTTATGATAGGTCAGCTGCTCCTCATGAGAAGAACAGATGCTGTGCCTTAACTTTTTTTCCTTGTTCATCCATTCCACAAGGGTTTGCCGAGAGAGCCACTTGTCTGCACAGTCTCTTGACAGGACTCCTCATCTACAGGCTTGGTGTGAACCGATTTCTGCAAGGGTTAGCCTAGAGGTTTAGAGAAATCCTGAGAGCACAGAGGAGGAAATGATTGATTCTTCCAGACAGAGTAGAGGTGCCAACAGAGAAGAAGTGATATTTTAATTAGGCCCGTTACCCAGTTTTTCTCTCTCTCGTTTGAACTAGGTCTTTAAAAAACGATTTCGTGGGGAAAAAAACGATCAGGAGTCAGAATCATTGCCAGTCAGAAAAGCAGTTTGGGGTGCATTTTGAGTACATTGCTCTGTGAGCTCTGGGCATGGAGAGTGTGCACACGTGTGTTTATTTCCTCAGCACTTCCCTCTTGGGTTTCCTCTGTGTGTCGGACACTGTACTGAATGTGGGAGAGTTGAAGAAAAGTCATGGCATAAACACATAGTTGCAGAGATGTGTGTTAAATAAAGCAATTCAGGAGATGGACCCTAAAGTGATGAGGTTGGGGTTATAATGTGCAAAATGCTTCCTAGAAGTCAGGAAGGATTGGTAAGTGATGTAGCTAGAAAGTAGGTTTGGGCCAAGCATGAAGCATGTTGTCATGATTATAGAGTCCAATTGCTTAGGTCCATGTCCTACTTGAGCAGGTTTCTTAACGTTTCTGTGCTTCCTAAAATAAAAAAATTAACTCAGTACTCTCGAGTCAGTGTCAGTTCACAGTGACCCTATAGGACAGGGAAGACCTGTGAGTTCCCAAGACTGTACCTCTTTCCAGGCGTAGAAAGCCGCTGACATCTCTGTGATTCCAACAGGGGAAGAAGAAGGTGGTCTTAAGTGGAAAGGGAAGAAGATAAATACATTCGTTGACTTTGTTTCCTGAAGCCTTTCTTGGCCTTCTATGAGGTATAGGCAGGAGTAATGAGGAAAACCCAGTTCTTCTGCTTAGAACTGAGGGGAACATAGAAGAAGATCTTGGTTAGTCACAGAGAGCCTAGAACTTTTTATAAAACCGGCTTGTATTTTCAAGGAATTGATGAGTTTCCGCCGAGGGTGGGACTTCAGGAACCACAGCTGCCACTTCTAAAATAGCATGGACGAGTCTTTTCAGCAAGTCATCCGGAAAACAATAAGAGAGACTTTTTATATCTAATGAAACCACAGACGGAAAAAATGACTGTTGTTTATTAAAGTGTCAAAGGGTGGAAGAAACTGATAAGCTCGGATGCTGCTGGTGACATTGAAAATCCATTCTGATTCCAGTGCTGTGCGTATCCTTGTCCTCATCAGGAAGCAAAGTGCTTACACTGAACAGTTGAAGGTTGCTGGTTCCTGCTTCGTCACGGTCACCTGGGCAATACATGCCCTTCCCTTGCTTGTAGTATGTCAGAAAGGGTGGTGGTTAGGTGCCATCGAGTTTACTCCAACCCATAACGACCCTGTGCACAGCAGAAGGAAACACTGCCTGGCCCTGTGCCAGCCTCGTGCTTGTTCCTATGCCTGAGCCCATTGTTGCAGCAGTGTCAGTCCATCTCCACTTTACCAAGTGTGATGTCACTCTCCAGGGACTCTCTCCTGACAACATGTCCAAAGTACGTAAGATGGAGTCTTGCCGTCTTTGCCTCTAAGGAGCCCTCTGGCCCCGCTTCTTGCAGAACAGATTGCGCTCTTCTTGTAGCTCCCAGTGCACTTCTCCAGCACCGAGTTCAAGTGCAGCGTTCTTCAGTCTTCCTTACTCAGTGTCCAGCTTTCACGTGCACATGAGGCCATGGAAAAGACCATGGCTTGCATCAGGCACGCCGTAGTCCCCAAAGTAACATCCTTCCTCTTGGGTAAAAAAGTCCTGTGCACCAGAGTTACCGAATGTGACCTGTCTTTTAATCTCTTGGCTGCTGCTTCCTTGAACCTTAGTGGTGAGGCCAAGCAAGATGAAATCCTCAACCTTTCCTCCATTTATCATGATGATACTTATAAATCCAGTTGGGAGGATTTTCATCTTCTGTACATTGAGTTGTAATGCATAGTGAAGGCTGCAACCCTTGATCTTCATCAGCACATACATCAAGTCCTCCTCACTTTGGGCAGGCAAGGTTGTGTCTTCTACAAATGGCTGATCGTTAATATGCCTTCCTCCAATCATGAGGCCGCACTCTTATAAGCCAGCTTCTCTGGTGATTTGCTCAGCATACAGATTGAACAAGTATGGTCAGAGGATACAACCCCGATGCACACCTCTCCTGATTTTAAACCGTATACAATTGCTTCTTGATCCATGTACAAGCTCCACATGAGCACAACGAAGTATTCTGGAATTCCCATTCTTCTCAAGGTTATCCACAGTTTATTATGGTCCACATACTTGAATGCCTTGACATATTCAATAAAACACATAAACATCTTTCTGGTATTCTCTGCCTTGAGCCAAGATCCATCTGACATCAGCCATGATATTTCTTTTTCCCTGTCTCTACTGATTCCAGCCTGAACTTCTGGAAGTTCCCTGTCGATGTTCTGCTGCGATCTTCGTTAGATGATCTTCAGCATGATTTTACTTGTGTGTGATGTCATGATATTATTCTGTAGTTGGAGCCTTCTGTTGGGTTGCTTTCTTTAGAATGGGCACAAACAGGCATCTCTTCCAATCAGTTGGCCAAGGAGCTGTCTACCGAATGTCCTGGCATAGACGAGTCCAGTGCTTCCAGTGCTTCATCAGCTTGCTGAAACATTTCACTTGCTATTCCACCAATTCATGGAGCCTTGATTTTGGCTAATGCATTCAGTGCCAGTTAAACTTCTTCCTGCAGCACTATTGGTCTTTCTTGCTCATATTGCTACCTCCCGAAATGGTAGACATGTCGACCAGTTATTTTCGGGACGGTGACTATGTATTCTTTCCATCTTAATGCTTCCTAAATCATTCAGTATTTTGCCCATTTAATTTTTCAAGATTGCAACTCAAGGTTTGAATTTTTTTCTAGAGTTATTTCAGTTTCACATGCTGAGCATGTTTGCCCCTTTCCGTTTTCTAATTCTAGAGGTCTTTGCACATTTCCTTGTAACCTTTGGCTTTGTCTTCTCAAGCTACCCTTTGAAATTTTCTATTCACCTCTGACTTCATCCTTTCTTCCATTTGCTTTAGCAACTCTACAATTAACAGCAAGTTTCAGGGTCTCTATGACATCCATTTTGATCTTTGCTTTGCTTTTGTAGAACTCAGCAAAATCCCGATTCATTGTTGAACAGCACTGTTTCACACATACATTAAGCAAGCCAAAAATAAATAAATAACCAGCAACTTCATAGACAAAAAAGGAAAAGGAAACCTTTTATCTTTGGTCTTTTTAACCAGCGCATTCAAGCCAACTCCTTAGAGTACAGCTACATACACACACGAAACAGTTACTGGAATGCTCAGAATAAGATTGTAATTTTTGTTGTTTTTGCTCTTTTTTGCAAGTTTTTTTTTCTCCTTTGAAATGATAATGAACATGGTCACACCTCAAGTCACAGTCAGAAGTAGGACTGAGAACACTCTGAAGGCTGGTATGGTCATCCAAGATCATTAAAAATGGCTGAGCCCCAACAATATGTACAAAAATATAAGATGTAAATTTTAAATGCAAGCAACGTTTCCGTTGTAAAGTACTTTTAAAAGAAAAAGCAGGGTCTTGGAAGTTTGGGTTTGTTTTGCTTGTGTCGTCGGAGGGGACGGGCAGGACTCTACTCGAAGGGGACCACGTGTAGAAGGGGTTGGAATAGGCCGTGGTGGCCTTTTTGTTTGGGAGATTTTGTTTTAAGTTGAACTTTTTGTTGTCTAGTCATCTTCGAGGGCCTTCTGCTTCTTGATATCAACATCGTCATCCTCATCATCTTCAGCTGCCTGTAGCTGCCTCTGCCTCCTCATCTTCACCTTCTTCACCATCACCTTCCCCTCCATACTCTTCCTCCCCCCCTTCTTCCTCTTCTCGTCTACCTCTGTGTCAGCCTCCTGTTCCCCATTTTCCTCGTTAGCCTTCCTGTTGCCGGGGGTACCTCTTCCAGTCTCCACCTCCTCCACAACCACCTTCTTTAAGTCCTCGGTGGTGGTCTCTGGGCTCGCCCGTGATCTGATGCAGCACATTACAAAGAAGGTGCGAGTCCAGGGACTCTGGCGAGAGACTGCTGGAATCCATGATGGACGTGCGGATGTGGCTGCAGTGAGTAGAACCGGGAACGATGCCAGGGTGGCTTTTCAAAGCAACCAGTGGGGACCAGTCTTTTCTGCTTTCCAGTGCCCTTTTGCTGTCTTCATGCGTGATGGGCTTGGCGTCCTCCCACAGCTCATCAGGTCTCCTCTCGTTAGCGTTCAGTGTGTCAAGTCTGGTTTTGAAATTCGGGTGGGGTGGACTCAAGGTTACAGTGTGGCTCTCCTGGGTTTGTTTTAATTTTCTTCGGCTTTATCTTGAAATTATGTATGAACAATTGACGGTCTGTTCCACAGTCAGCCCCTGGCCTAGTTTTAGCTGCTGATAATGAGCTTCTCCATTGTGTGTTCCCACTGATGTAATCAATTTGATTTCTGTATTCCATCTGGAAAAGTCCATATGTATAGTCACCTCTTAGGTTTTGAAAAAAAGATATTTGCGGTGAACAAGTGACTAGTTTTGCAAGATTCTACTTCATTTCTATCCTTAAGACCATATTTCCCAACTGCTGTTCCTTCCTTCTTGTTTCCACCTTTTACATTCCAATCACCAATAATTATCGATGCATTTTGATTGTATCTTTGATCAATTTCCAACTGAAGTTAGAAAGGGAGGGGCCCCAAAAAACTACCTCTGAGATTCTGATTATTTACCATAATATCCTGACAAAAAATCTTGTAAGATTGTTCACTTTAGAAAGATAAATTCTTGTGAAATTGGATTGCGAAAAGCACCATTAAGCAGTTTGCTTAATTGTCTGTGCAAAAGATGCTGAAGGCCTGAGGAAAAGAATTCTAAAGACATTTCAACAGCGTTTGGTGACCAAACGATTATGAAGGGGAAAAAAGCTGCTGAGCCTGCTTAGGTACAACCAAACTTCATGCTTGGGTTTTGGTTCCTTGGTATGAAGGTTTAGGGTCACAGTTCCCTGGGATAACCCAGTTGATTGGCCCAGTTTATTTAGGGCCTCTCTTCTACTCCTAGTTCATTGCATGATGCCTGGAAGCTTCAGCTTCCACGCAGCCCTCCAAGGCAAAGCAATAGTTCTCTCTTCACGTGGAACACCAGGGGCAGAAGGCAGATCTGGAACAGGAGCAGGTTACGGAATATGTGGTTAATTCCTTCCTTTGCCGTGGGACCAGAACTAAAGTCTGCACTGAGCATTATGTTCTTTTAAGAACTGTTTGTATTGAATGAGATCGACAACAAAACTTGAGAAATCAGATGGGAACCCTAGCGGGTTTTATTAATGAATGTGTATTAAAAAGGGTGGGCAACCCAGAAAAGAGGTTAAGAATGGTTGCTCAATTCAATGAATGTAATCATGTCAAAGAAACGGATAGGTGATTATATGCTTTGCTCTGTATAGTCTCAATAACAAAATAAGGTTAGACCTGGCATCCTCATGCTGTTTCACAGGTAGTGATGAACCTGGAAGACTTCCTCTGTAGAAAATGAGTTGGTAGTCCCAGAGGTTTTAGCAGAGATGATATAACTGCAGAAACGGTCCCTCCATTTTACAGAAACCTCCTGTGGCTTGAACAAGGGGAAATCTGACATCAGCGACAGTAGTTTCTTCTTTGTTAGACAGACTTAAATTATCGAGGCTGTGTGGCCAGGTTAAAGAACTCATGGTAACCCGGTTATTTTTTATTGTGAACCATGTGTTGCCTTACTCTTTTTTTCCTCGATTTGCAATTCTGCAAGGCCGTCATCATGACACACAGCCGTAGCTATGAATAGCCACACCCCACGTTAGCAGGCCAAATGGAACATGTTCTGTTAGCCACATCTCCAGTCACCCCTAATACTCTCAGTCCCCGTTCCCACAGACAAGGAAGACATCACTGCTGCCCTTCTTGTGTCGTTAGATGCCGGGCACGGGATCCCATTCAGGAATGTGTTTAGAGCCACAACCTAGAAATTAGACACACTGATGTACTGTTGTTGCTATTACTGTATTCTGTGCTAACTCGTGTTTTTTAATTTGTTCTAATTTCCCCTCTCATAGCTTGGCTAGCAGTGTATATCATGAGTCTTCTTTTGTCACCCATCTTTGCAGGTGTAAGGAAGTGACTAAGCGGAGACCTCGAAGCTTGCTAGAGAAACTGCGCTGGGTGACCTTAGGTTACCATTATAACTGGGACAGTAAGGTATTCACATTTCCTCGGTAATTCTCTTGTTTTTATGTATGTGCCCTGGGGATGCTAACCTCAAGATCAGCAGTTGAAACCACTAGCCGCTCGATGGGAGAAAGATGAAGCTTTCTGCTCCTATAAAGAGTTACAGTCTCTGAAACCCATCAGTGCAGTTACCCTGTCCTGTAGGGTGGCTGGGTCTGAATGAGCGCCTGGGCACTGGGTTATGTCTGTGCTTCTCAACCCCATTGGGAATGGGCTGTCTTCCTCATGTCGATGAGACAGGCTTGGTGTGAGGTCTGTGTTGGGCCTTACCTCTGTGGGGATGTAAAGGAGATCCAACAAGCAAGGGAGAGAATTAGCTGGAGGAAGAGAGATACCAACCCCCCCATGAAGATCTCCAAGAGCAGAAGCTCAAGAGGATAAGCACTTCCCCCAGAGCAAGCATCCAGAGAGCCTTGGCCTGACTGTGAGGAGATACAGCCCTGTTACTTAAATCCCCCACTTCGGACATTTCTGACAGCGATAGAGAACTAAGCCAGAGGCTAGTACCAGCAAAGTGGAGTACTCAAGTTTATGCCTGAAATGTGGAAGCCACTTTGGAAGTGGATAATAGGAAGAAGCTGGAAGAGTTTCAAGATGCCTAGCGCTAGAAGCCTAGATTGGCCTTGAAGAGACTATGGGTAGAACTTGGACATTAAAGGCGATTCTGGTGGGGCTCAGAAGGAAGGGAGGAGACTTGTGGAGAAAGTCCCTGTTGTCCTCGAGACCATATATAGACCAGCAGCAGAAGGCTGCTGGAAAGAGGGGTAGGTGTGTTTCTGCTCTGCCTTAATCAAATGAGCATGCGATCAGGCATGGAGGAAGGGCCGTGCTTGGTTATGCAATGGCAGAGAATTTGTTAGAATTATGTTCCGATGTTTAGTGGAAGGCAGAACTTGTAAGAGATGAACTCAGATATCTGGCCAGTGAGACTTCCGAACAAGATCTGAGGAGCCGCCTTTCCCATGTGCCTCCGAAGGTAAAAGGCGAAAGCACAGGTGGGTTTAAAATGAACGCACGGAGACAACTTTGAACTGTGGAAAATTCTGTTGCAGACACTCGGGACACGTGTCCCAGAGTGTTCACAGGATGAGGCTACACAGTCTTGTTAGAGAAGCCAGTGACTGATGGGGCTAACCAGCTTCCACAGCAGAAACCCAGCAGCTGCCACTGAGGGGGCAGAGGGCGGGGAAGAGCGAGGTTGGCCTCTTGAGAAGTAAAGGATCCGCCGAAAAAACAGGAGGCCCTCAACGGGGTGGATTGACACGCAGCTGCACACAGTAGAATCAAACACAAGAACAATGGCGAGGGTAGCATAGGACCAGGCAGTGTCCCTTCGGTGATTCATGGGCTCCCTGGGAGCTGGATCGAACTCTGGCACCTAACACCAGCAAGGGACCAGGAGAGAATACATTTCTCTTACAGTCACGCTAAATAACTGGAAAAACACAACTTCACCAGAAGTCCTCAGAGCTTTTCTCTTGAGTGGTGTGTTAGGGTTGGCTAGAGAAACAAATCCAGGGAGACTCATGTGTATAAGAAGAGTTTTATATACAAGAGCAATTGGATATTGAGGAAAACATCCCTGCCCAGTCCAGCTCAAGTCTGTAAGTCCAATATTAGCCCATATATCCAATACCGATCAATAAATTCCTCTTCAGACTCATGGAACATAGGCAATGATGCGGAATGCAGGAAGATCACAGACCAGTGGGTAGAAAGTCTTGTGGATCCAGTGGCAGTGGAAGCATCTCCACTCTGGCAGGGATCTCCACGTGGCTCCTTCAGCTCCAGGGCTCTAGCATAGCTCCATGTGTCTCCTCAACAGGAATGCCTCACAAGGAGTGTGTCTGTGTCCCGCCTGCAGCAAGCTATTTATCTCCTTAGCACCTCCAAATGAGGTCATCAAGCTGTGACCTCATTGACAGGCTAAACTCCACCCCTTTACTCTTCAGTCTCAAACTGACAACAGATTATGTAACTCCACAAGTGGGTTTTAGGATGTAGATTTTTCTTTATCGGATTTTCATATCACATGTCAGTTAGATGATAATAAGATAGAAATCTTCTGCCATAGTTTTCTATGTTCCTGAGATCATTGTTTATTTTTCTTATTTTCCCTACTTTTGCCAAAGAAATACTCAGCAGATCATTATACACCTTTCCCTTCTGACCTGGCTTTCCTCTCAGAGCAAGTGGCCGCTGCCTGTGGGTTTCAGGGCTTCCAGGCTGAGGCCGGCATCCTGAACTACTACCGTTTAGACTCCACCCTGGGCATCCACGTGGACAGGTCGGAGCTCGACCTCTCCAAACCCCTCCTGTCGTTCAGGTAAGTCCAGGGATTTAGGTATTAAAAATGGACCCTGAAATCTTCTACTTCTGAGCATCTTAACAGTAATCTACATAAAATTTACCTTGTTCTTTAAAAGAAATGCTCAGATTTTAGTTAAGATTTCTGTCCAAGGTTCTAAAGTCTGCCTTTTGTGATGAGAGGCGTCCGGGCTCCATGGACTGGACAGTGGAGGGTCGCCGTGGCTCTGTACAGTCCTGTGAATCTGTTCACAGAACTACCTGCCCCTCACTCACCGTGGAAGGAGCATCATGGAGTCTTCGGTGACTCCTTTGCTTTAAAGGGAACACGAATGATAACTTTTCCAATCATTCTATACTGAAGACTGATCTTAAAGGTGCATCAAAGATGTGGGGACTGTTGGTTTTCAACTTTTCATTGCTATGTGTGCCACATAGGATTTGAGTGGCTGATCACCGGCTGGTCATTCATATGCAACCCCGAGCAAAAGGGTCTTGGCATGGTGGATAAAGGAGGACTTGGGAGCAATGCACACGGGACTGAAATGAGAAAATCATGCAGCTGGTGTGGTTTTTACTGCCCCGGTTAGACACCCAACCTTACTGCTATTTGTTTTGAATACTTTGTTTGTAGCTTTGGACAGTCTGCCATCTTTCTCCTGGGTGGCCTCAGAAGAGATGAAGCCCCTACAGCCATGTTTATGCACAGCGGTGACATCATGGTGATGTCTGGTTCCAGCCGCCTGCTCAACCACGCAGTCCCTCGGGTTCTTCCCAGTGCTCAGGAGGGCAACCTGCCTCTCTGCCTGGGGACCCCGCTCCCCGCTGCCCTCCCGAGAGACACAGTGGTCGAGCCCTGTTCTGTGGAGGACCAGCAGCTGTGTGCCAGCTACCTGAAAACGGCGCGGGTTAACATGACGGTCCGACAGGTAGTGGCCACAGACCAGGACTTCCCTGTGGAAGCCGCAGAGGAGAGCGAGCGAGACATCACCAAGGAAGGGATCTGCCATCTGGAAGACAAAATCACGCACGGGAAACGGGTCCGGCTGGACCCTGACAGCTGAGGCTCAGAGACACCGCTGTGTTATTCTGCCGATCTTACGTCAACACCTGTCTGTTTTATGTAGCACTGGACTTTAGCACCGAGACAAGCCAAAAGCAGATGGAAACCTCATCATTGACCACACTATTGCCTTGTGACTCATTCTGCAGATAAGAGATTAACTGCTTTGCCCAAAGTGGTCCCCATGGTCTGGTGTAGTTTAGTATTGGCTCTTAATGAGTGTGGAAAAGTCCAGGGAGGTATAAGCTTCCATGGTCTCAGTCCCTGCCCTGCCTCTGAGAGGGAGGGGTGGGTGTCTGTGGCATCCAAGTACCTCAGATTTACCCAGCTGGGAATGGGAACCTAGACTCACTCCCTCCTTTGCATCTGGCGGCTTGTGGTTCTATGAACCCGCCAGTACTCTCGAATTCTTAACTCCTCAAGACATCCCCTGATCTTCTTTCAGTCTCTTCTGACCCTGGTGAAAGAAGCCTCTATCTATATAGTCAGACCATGAACCGGAAAAACCCCTCCCCTAGAAAAGAAGTTAATCACATCTGTTTTTCCCACCTGAGAGGTGGTAACTGATTGATCCAAGCACGGGGAACAGCGGCTTCTCCCATGTCTTTGAGGTCTCCGAGCTCTCCCCGTTGGCTCTTTAAGGCAATTGTAATTGTTGTGCTGAAAAAGCTACAAAAGTATTCTGTCACCTGTTTCTCCATGAGTAAACACAGGAGTTTTAAATTAAAAATCTCTCTCTCTTTGTGGGTAAGTGTATCAGGGATAGAAGGAGCTGTGGTGGCACAGTGGCTCATGCGTGGGGCTGCTAACCACGAGGTCAACAATTCAAATCCACCAGTTGCTTCTTGGGAGAAAGATGAGGCTATAAAGATTTATAGCTTCCAAAATCTGCAGTGGGAGTTCTACTCTGTTGTATAGAGTGGCTATTGGTCAGAATTGACTGGATGGCCTTGAGTCTGGGGTTTTCTTGTTTGCTTGTTTTTTTGTGGCACGGTGATTAAAGTGCTTAGCTGCTAACCAAAAAATCCGTTGATTCAAACCCACCAGCCACTCTTACAGGAAAAACATTTGGCAGTCTGCTGCCAGAAAGATTTATAGCTTTGGGAACCTTGTGGGGCAGTATTTTCATTTGCTGTGCCCTGGGATACTCTCAGGTAAGTGTTGGGCTCCTAACAGCAAGATCAGCTGTTCATACCCACCACCCACTCCACAGGAGAAAGATAAATCTATTTACTCCCACAAAAATAAACAGCCTCAGGAGCCCTCTATAGGGTCACTGTGAGTCAGAATCAGCCTGATGGCCATGCGTGCTGTTCCACTCCTCCACCTCTTCCCAGCCCTGAGTGTTCTTTGGGGCTGTCTCCCAGCAGAGCAGATGCCGTGGTACTCCAGGCACTGCTGGCTGCCTAACAGATGCTTGGAAACGCACGGAAGACTGCATGTTCATCTCCACACCCCATCCACTCAGCTCGCCGGACTGTGAGCTTTGGTGAGAATGTTTCTGCCAAGCTTCCTACAAGGGTGTTGGGTGTTATTGGAAGTGGGAATGGGACTTCGTGTTCCCACTTGGAAACATGATGTGCCAATTCTGTGGAACTGTCCTCTGGCCTCATAGGTTACTTTTTGTGTAGAGGACTGACTACTCGGACACCTGTTGTTTACAACATGTTTTGCTGAATTTGAATCTCTCCTATGTGCTGCCGTCTTACTAACATTAAATAATGTGCTCATAGGCTAACGGTCCATAGATTTTGTTTTGTGTTTTAAATAAAGGTTACTATAACTCCACTAAGCCTGGTTTGAAAGTTACTCCATGATAAGAAAATTTTTATAATTAAAATTATCATTGGAAAATGTCTTAAGATTTTCCGCAAAGTATACTACCATTGTGACCCATTGGAAACCAACATTGTGCCACTCAGTAAATCTAACAGAATCCGTCGACCCGTCAACATTAGAACAGATTACTGTTTATTCAGTTGAATATCAGAAAAATGTTGACATGTCTGGGGGCCATATTATAACAAGAAATGCATTTTTACCTGTGGACCCATACTCCATGAAGCAAGATGCTTGTCCTGCAAGATGCTTGTGCTACAAGAAGCAGGTGGAAATTGAGGCTTACCCTAAGGTTGTGCTTAGAAGTGAAATGATAAGCCGATTTATCAGTTTAATTTTCTTATATTTTACAATGCACATATAATTGCAGATGTATCTGCTGCAACCTCTGACAGCGAGTGGAATTTCTTGGCATGACTCTTCTATTGACAGGTGTAGAGGACTCCAATTCATGGATTGGTCAGTTTTGCTAAGCCACGGTATAAAAGTGAGGCATCTCTCAAACAGGAACAGCGAAAACCATGGCCTGCAAGAAGGAAAACCAGGAGTGAAGCGAGTCAGATCTGTGGAGAGGGACGGCAGAGGAACAGGCTCCCCAGCTCAGTGAACAAGTAAATGGAGAACCTTGGGCAGCAGACTGGGGGACTTGCTGGGCATTTCTCAGTATTCCGAGGAGCTCTGTAATGCTTGGGGGGGGGGGTGTCCCCCCCCCCCCCCCCCCCCCCCCCAAGGAATCACATCACAGACAGAACCAGAGAGAAATTGGTGCCAGCTTGGCTGAGAAGCGCCACTGTTGACAAAAGAACTGTATCCTTAATCATTTTGAAACCTGGGAGCTTCCCCATAAACCACATAATCATGACGTTCATCTCTGAGTTCTTTGTGAGTATGGAACCTACCAGAGAGGTTGAGAGCCGAAGGAGGGGACAGCTGGTATCAGAACAAGGCCAAGGAGAGTAGAGGGTCAGAGTATGTGTGGTCTCTGCTTCATAGGAATCTTTAAGCAGATGTGGACTTGAATTCTGCCGCCTCCCTTTTGTTGCCAGGGGAAGTCTGACATGGCTTCCATGTGTTTTCTGCACTTGTCTCTCACAGTAGGGATTCAGTGAGGATTTTCCCACACTTAAACGAGTGATCCTATAGGTGGTGGGCAGAAGTCTTTCAAATCAGGGATTAGCAAAAAAGAACCCATGTCCTCTTATTGTTCTGCCCAGTAGCTAAGCCTAGTTTTTAAATTCTAAGTGGTTGGAATAAATATAACATCATGATATAAAGTTTTGTGAAATTCAAATTTCCATGTTCATGAATAAAGTTTTATTGGAATGCAACAGACTTGTTCATGTATTCAGTACCTATGGCTGCCTTGGCACTCTAAGGGCAGAATAGACTTTCGCCCATAAAACCCCAAAGGTGTGCTAGGGCCCTCCATAGAAAGGATCATTGATGTCTCATAAGAAAGACCCTCCTAGGGAGGAACTGAAACCCGGAGCTGGGGCCCTAGGCAAGCTTGTCCTGTTTCTTAAGAACTTAGTGTTTGTGTTTTACCAAAGGAGAAATTAAATTGCTAGAGTCTCCCAGATGTGTAGTTTCAGGAATTGAGACAAGTGACAGCCTGGTGACACGCATTCTAATGCTCCCCTATTGGGAATGCAGATTTTTTTTAATCATTTTATTGGGCTCATACAACTCATCACAATCCATATATACATCAATTGTGTGAAGCACATTTGTACATTCATTGCCCTCATCCTCAAAACATTTGCTCTCCACTTAAGCCCCCCGGCATCAGGTCCTCATTTTTCCCCCTCCCGACGTCTCCCTTCACCCACTTTTCTGTTGTCTGTCCCCAAGGGAGGAGGTCACGTGTAGATCCTTGTAATCGATTCCCTCTTTCCAGCCCACACTCCCTCTCCCCTCCCAGTATTGCCACTCACACCACTGGTCCTGAAGGGATCATCTGCCCTGGATTCCCTGTGTTTCCAGTTCCTATCT
>NW_022103915.1:27774139-27776309 GCF_000313985.2 Echinops telfairi
CTCCTCCAGATTGTTCATCCAGCCTATCTTATTTAGACAGACCTGTGGAGATAATAACATGCACAAAAACAAGACAGAGAAAACCAAGCAACAATATACAACAAAACAACAAACCAATGACAAAAGAACAAAACAAAGCACAAGTAAAAAGAAAAGCTTGTAGTTAGTTCAAGGACTGTTTGTTGGCCTTTAGGAGTGTTTCCCAGTCCAGTCTGTTGGGTACCACGCCCAGGCCCCAAAGTCCACCTTAGCGTTTTGCCTCGGTATGGCAGAATCAGATAGGGTGCAATTCCCACACTGTGTCTCTGGTGTTGGCCCCTGTAGTGCTATGGGTCATTGAGGGGCGTCATGTCTCATAGTGGGGCCGGCCATGTGGTCTATGTGAACTGGCTGCTCTAATTGGGAACATCGTCCTCACGGCCTGGTGGGCCAGGATGTGCTCCACTCTCTCCTCCTCCCCCTTCATCTGCTCCCGTGTGCTCTGATCAGATATGTCCCTCTCCTGGAGCTGCAGATTCAATGCTGTCCTTTGAAATAAATTTTTCTGGGGGGAGGGGCAAGTGTCCACGTAGTAGTTGGGCCGGCACCCCCCAGACCTCTGCACTGGTTCCCTACTCCACACAGGCATGTTGGGAATGCAGATTTCTGTAGCCTCCAGGGGGCGGTTTGGCATCCAGAGCTTAGCACTCTGCCCAGTTGGGCCAGGCCAGCCGTGGAGTAGGGCCTGTTTTCCTCCAGGATTGAGCTGGTTGGATGAGCGTATACCCGGGGTACCCAAAGACATTTTTTCCCCAAAGCTATGTATCTAAACTTTTTAACAAAACCTTTTCACCTTCAAAGTACTCCATTACACTTAATGCATGTGTCAGGCAGGATGCTCTAGTGAAACAAAACCAGGACACTTAAGATTTTATATGTGTGTGTGTGTGTGTGAATTGGTTTATACAGCAAGAACAAATATAACAGCTAACTAGTCTACACAGCAGTACAGAGGGTTTGGTTCAACTCCCGTGAAACAGTTGATATACTGGAAGTCCTTCAACTCACATGGGCTGCTAGACCAAGAGTCAAGGAAGCAGACAGTGGCATCCTCCTGTAGGCAGCAAACAATAGGGTGAGTCAGCAACTGTAACTCCAGAGCTTAGCAAAGCAGACCCAGATGGGATATTGAACTCAAGCAATGCAAGGCAACAGGATCCACCAGTCTCAAGCTGAAGCACCAGCAGTGTGGCAAAGCAAGTCTTGAAGGAGCCTCAAGCTCTAGCAACACGATCCATGGTTGGCTTGCCCCACA
This sequence comes from Echinops telfairi, assembly GCF_000313985.2. NCBI lineage: Eukaryota > Metazoa > Chordata > Mammalia > Afrosoricida > Tenrecidae > Echinops > Echinops telfairi. The sequence continues at coordinate 27,775,434 of NW_022103915.1, forward strand.
AGTAGTGTAGCTCATAGGTTGAGGCAGAGAACTAGCTAAAGCAACAGCGCAGGGATCTGATCACCAGAGAGCAAGAGAGAAGCGTGGGCCTTGCAGAGCCAGTTATCTCTGTGCCCTCCAAACAAACTGCAACCTGGTTAATTCCACGTGTTCCTGTTGGCCAGGTTGGCACAATAAACCTAACTATCACAAAACGTTTGTCAAATCTGCAATTCCATTCTTGGAAACAGTTTTCAAGCTCATCTGTTAGCGTGGCTGACAGCACCTCCCTTGATTTTCCTTCACCTCTTCTATGTCGTCAAATCTCTGCCCTTTCATGTCCCTCTTCATTCTCAGAAACAAAAAGAAGTCACGTGGAATGAGGTAAGATGAATAAGGTGCACGGGACAAGTAAGGCATGCTGTTCTTTGCCAAAAAATAGCACACTGAGATGGCTGCATGAGCAGGTGCATTGTGGTGGCAAAACCAGTCCTGTCTGCTAAAAATCAGGCCTTTTTTGTCACACACTCCACACAGTCTTTTCAGGACCTATAAATAGTAAGCTTGATTAAAAGACCTGGTAGAACGAACCATGAGTCAACATTTTCATCCATTCATGAAGTTGATGGATGTCCAGAATATGGTTTGTCATCAGTTGACATTTTGCCTTTTTTGAAATGAGAAAAACACTCGTACACTTGAATTTTACCCATAGGGCTGTCCTTGTAAGCTGTGTTCAACTTCACAACAGTTTCTGTGACATTTTTCCAGAGCAGGAAACAAAATTTCACAGCCGCACACTGTTAAATTAACCACAAAAAAATAAGGTTAAAAATTCATTATGACCCATGATCGCTGAAGACAGATGTGTGCATAAGAAAATGTGGTGAAGAAAGC
>NW_022103915.1:27777347-27783593 GCF_000313985.2 Echinops telfairi
TATGAGCCCCAATAAATTGATTAAAAAAAATTTTTTTTCACTATGACCAGAGAGAACCTTCCCAGGTGACAACACTGGATGCACTAACTCAAAGCAAGTTGCTTGAGGCTTGCTCTCCTAAAGGGGGAAAATGTGTACTATGAAAACTGCCCAGCAGACCTTTTTTGTGGGGGTATTCCGATATATAGTCACCACCCTGAACAATGTGTGCACTTTGACCTAGCAAGTCTTAGGAACTTAGTCCAAGAAAATATTCACAAATATTATTGTGCAAGGTTTTTACACTAGAATTTTAAATAAGCTCCATGTCCTACAACAAGAAGTTGGCTAAGGAACCTCAAGCACTCGTTCAGTAAGTGTGTATTGAGGACCGTTGTGTTAGGGTTCTCTAGAGAGATAAAACCAGATTGCTGATAATTTTATATATATATTTATAAAGATGTATATATATATAACAAGAAATGAACTGTTAAATTATAAACAGATAGATAGATATATAATACAAGAAATGAACAGTTAAATTAGACAGCAGTACAAATGGCTCAGTGCAACTCACTCCCGTGAGAGAGTTGTGAGACACTAGCAATCCTTCAAGTTTTGAGGGCTGTCCGGTAGTCCTCTGTAGAGAGCGAGAGCTAGGCTATCCCAGCACAGGCAGCAAACCGGCAAGGCAGGTCACCAACTGTCAGCCAGGTCACCAACTGTCAGTCCTCAGCTCCAGAGATGTAAATTTCAATCGTGTGGTCTTAAAGGGACCTCAACTTACAGCGACACAGGCTAGGCATCCCACAGGCAGTGTAACCTGTAAATTGAGGCACAGAACAAGCACACACTGGGCCGATGATCAAAGAGCGAGAGACCAGAAAGGCGAGGCTCACCGAGCCATTTATCTCTCCTCCCCTCAATTCATCCCACTTGTGCTTATTGGCCAGGCTGGCACAATAGCCTAACTATCTCAACCGTGATTCAAGGAGCCCTGGTGACTCTGCAGTTAAAGCACACCGTCAACAACTCAAACCTGCCCGGCATGCCACTGGAGGAGGGCTGGGCGCCTGGAGTTAGTCCTGGAAGCCATATGTATGCAGGGAAATACAAGTCACTGTCAACTCCATGACAGTGGGTTTGGTTTGGGGGTCTGTCCGGTCACTGTGAGTCAAATCAATTCAACGACAGCGGAGTTCAGGTCAGGCACTATTCTGTGAGGTGTCTTGTAAGTGGGTATGACACGCCACACAATGGAAAACTAGTCATTAACAGGTCTGTTTTCAGAAGAAAAGATAGTAGGAAGTACTAGTTTAGGTGAGAAAATCCAATTCTAAAATAATGCCGGATAATCTAACTTTGTATAAAACGTGTACTTTAAAAACCTGGAGGGATTTGTATATCAAAATGTTCTTAATGGTGAGATTACAATTTCCATTTATCTTTGCTTTGTTTTTTTTAACAAAAATTTTGAATAATAGATGTTTGATTTTTTTTTAAACATTTTATTAGGGGTTCATACAACTGTTATCCCAATCCATACACACATCAATTGTGTAAAGCGCATTTGTACATCGTTTCTCAAAACATTTTCTCTCCATTTAAACCCCCGACATTAGGTCCTCATTTTTCCCCTCCCTCCCCGCTCCCCCCTCCCGCATGAGCCCTTGATAGTTTATAAATGGGTATTTTGTCATATCTTGCCCTGTCCGACGTCTCCCTTCATCCACTTTTTGGTTGTCTGTCCCCCAGGGAGGAGGTCACACACAGTTCCATGTAATCGGTTCCCTCTTTCCTACCCATTCTCCCTTTACCCTCCCTGTTTTGCCACTCACACCACTGGTCCTATAGGGCTCATCCGTCCTGGATTCCCTGTATTTTCAGTTCCTATCTGTACCAGTGTACCTCCTCTGGTCTAGCCAGTCTTGCAAGATAGAATTCGAGTCATGGTAGTGGGAGCGGGGAGGAAACATTTAGGAACTAGAGGAAAGTTGTATTTCTCATCGTTGTTACATCACACCCTGACTGGCTCATCTCCTCCCCGAGACCCCTCTGCAAGGGGATCTCTGTTTGATTTTTTTTAAAGATGTTATTTAACCTAGTAATTCTGTCTCTACCTGAAACTTATTAGAATGCAAATCTAGACACGGTTTATTGTCTAACAAAGGGCCGTCATGTAATTAAATTATTTTAGCTAATAAAATGCAATATAACCACTATAAATCATGTTTCAGAGGACTGTTTAATAATTGGTAGAAATGTGCAACATGTAATTTTGGTCAGAGGAAAGACTGAAGGGCTAGCTTATTTTTCCTGAGTTTTCTTTTTTTTAAATCATTTTATTGGGGACTAGTGCAACTCTTATCACAATCCATCCATCCATCCATTGTGTCAAGCACATTTGTACATTTGTTGCCATCATCATTCTCAAAACATTTGCTTTCTACTTGAGCCCTTGGTATCAGCTCCTCATTTTTTCCCGTCTCTCCCCGCCATTCCCATGAACCCTTGGTAACTTATAAATTATTTTGTCATGTCTTATACGGCCCAACATCTCCCTTCATTCCTGAGTTTTCGATAGCAGTATTTTTTTCTTTTTGAAGACAGCCTTCGTGGTTGTTTTGAAAGGGCCGGTAAGGCACCTTGACCTCATTAGCAGTGACTGTAAAGCGCCATTTGCCTTCTGCCGTGTGCTGCCTCTGAACCTGGCCCTTCCAGTTGTCCTCGTGTCCTCTTGTTTTAAAGTGTGCCTGCCCAAGATGCAGCCGCCGTTGGACTCACCCGATGGTTTCAGCGGAGCCTCGTACCTGTTGCCTGTTTCCAGCACCTCACACAATAGCCTGGCTTGTCGTTTTTTCCGAAAGGATCCCAGACAGGAACACTTTCCAGTGTTGCTTTCTCAATTCTTCCTTTTCACTAAGATAAGCTGCTCGGGCCCTTTTCTCTTTTCCCTGATCTGAAAGCTTAGTTTCTCAGAATAGAAAACGCATACTCATACCCCAAATCTGACTAAAGCAAATTAGGATGGTAATGAGGTGGCAAGGAGCCTGGGAAATGATTATTGATCCGGCCTGACTGCGGGTGACAGGGCCAGGCAGCAGAGATGGGGACCTGTCTGCAATGTTTCAAAGATTACACTGGGAAAAGAAAGGGCTGTTCCCAGCCTGGGTGGTAACTTTGTATTGATTTTCTCCATCAGTTATTCCATCCCGATTTAAACCTCAGGGAGGTGGGGGTGTGGACTGAAAATGGCGTGGGGTTGGTGGCTTCAGAGATTCTCTTAACTAAGGGGTGGGGGTGGGGGGTGTAGGGAGGAGAGTAGAGCCAAGACCAGTATTGGCCCAAAGCTAGCTGATCCTCTGGGGTGGGGGCCAGAGACACACCTCCACCCTCCAGCCATTGTACCACCTCTGACACTAGCTGTTCCCGCCACTCTGCCCTGCCGGACGCAGGTTCACTGCTATGGCCACACACCACACGGAGCTTCTCACAGAGGTAGTAGTAACTGTTGTCAGCTGCCAATGAGCTGGTTCTGCCACTTCATACAACCCTGCCTACGTGCAACAGATCGAAACCCCACCCTGTCCTGCGTCATCCTCAGTTTGCTGTTACGCGTGAGCTCCTTGTGGCTGCCACTGTGTCTGTTGTTGTTGTTGTTGTTGTGACTCTTTTACTCTGTCCTTTTCCAGGGGCTGGCCTTGTCTAACAGCTTGTCCGAAGTGAGACAGCAAGCTCGCCTTCTCTGAGGAGATGGAGGGGGCTCAAGCTAGGGACCCAGAGCCCATCCGTAGATGATTGGACGTCCCCATGCAGAGGGGCAGCTGAGAAGAGAAAAGGGGGCAGTTTAGCACCGACAAAATACACAACACTCCTCTGGTTCTTTCTTCTGCCCCCCACCCCCACTAGTATGATCTCAGTCCAATCTCAAGATTCCCACTGGACCGGTAGACAGACAGTGGCACAGACAAGAGCTTTCAATATACTGTGGAAGTCAGGAAAGACAAACCTCCTCAGAAAGAGTACTGAGAGCAATGATTCCAGGAGGATGGGGTAAGGAAAGGGGGAATGGATAGCAATGACTGCAGAATAACCTCCCTCAGGGAAGAATACCAGGATAGTGTGGGAAGAGATAGAATGGGCAGTATAAGATATGTATAAACAATAATAACAATATATAATATACTAAGAGTTAGCAGTGGGGGGGAGCTGATATCAAAGGACTCAAGAAGAAAGATAATGTTTAGAAATTGTTGATGCCAATAATTGTACATGTCCACTTGAGAGAACAGATGGATAGCTTGCTATATGTAAGAGCGCCAATAAAGCGATTTATTTAATAATTTTTTTAAAAGAATGCACACCTTTAAGAAGCATCCTGGCTGTATTCTCCCAAGACAGATGTTTGTTCTTTATGGCAGTCCATGTTACTTCCAGTATTCTCCAGCACCATAATTCAAATGCATCAGTTATTCAATCTTCCTTATTTCTGAGTACCAGGTGACAATTCAGGATCAGTTCTTTGGTAAGGACAGCTTCTCAGCCTGCCCACAGACAGGCCTCTCCCTGGGCCTCAGCCTCTGGGCCCTCAGCACCTCCATCTGGCTATGCCACCCCCCACCCCTGCAAATATGACAAACGCTCTTCAGATCCAACAATAAGTGCTCAGAGGCACCCCACTTTGCTAGTAAGCTTTGGCCCCCTGGGGCTCCGCGCTCTCGCTCTGTAACCCAATTACTGGAGGCTACTTACTTGGTTCAAGCCAGGACACCCCCAGCACCAACTCACGCCAGCCTCCTGGTTCCTCTGCTGCTTCTCTACATTATGAACCATCTCTAGTGCTCCAGCCGGATCTATCTGTCTTCTGGTTCTGGGAGGTTCTCTATACAGGAACCCCAGCTCCCAAGGGCATACTCTACTCCCATCTCAGTATTTTTAAGGTCCCCTCATTCTGTCTCCACAATGGCTCATCTTAATCCTAGCATGATGGCAAAATGGACCAATTCCAACAATGGTGAGGATGGTGCAGCACCAGGCAGTGTTTCGCTGTTGTGCAAAGGGTCACTATGAGTCATGGCTGATTCAATGGCATCTAACAACCGCCACAATTTCAGGCATTTTCCTATGGAAATACCTACATGTGGACACAGTGACAAGCAGAAAAGCACACTGTTCCCATTATGGTCCATCAGCGCGAACCACTAAGAGGAATCCAAATGATCATCAGTAGGGAGAGGGTGACTTGAGTCATGGTCCCTGCACACTGATATGATAGAGTCAGTCATCTTTCCCAAGAATGCACGGACATGAAAAGGGGACCAGCGGTCACTGTTTGGAAAGAAAAGAAGATTGCAGAACTATACAGTGGAAAAGCTATCCCAAGACTTATAGTCACCCTATAGGGCAGGGTATAACTGCCCCTCTGAGTCTCTGAGACTGTCATTTTTTTTAAATCATTTTATTGGGGCTCGTACAACTCTTAGCACAATCCATACATACATCCATTGTGTCAAGCACATCTGTATGTTTGTTGCCCTCATCCTCAAACATGTTCTACTTGAGCCCTTGGTATCAGCTCCTCCCTCACAAACCCTTGATAATTACAAAGCCCACATGGAACAACATATCAACCTGTGTGATCAGGTGTTGAACAGATCACTGAAGACAAATGGGTGCATAAGTAAATGTGGCGAAGAAAGCTGATGGTGCCTGGCTATCAAAAAGTATAGCATCTGGGGTCTTAAAGGCTTGAAGGTAATCAAGCAGCCATCAAGCTCAGAAGCAACAAAGCCCACAAGGAAGAAGCACACCAGCCTAAATTATTATTATTTTGTTATGTCTTACACTGTCAGATGTCTCCATTCACCCACTTTTCTCTTGCCCGTCCCCCAGGGAGGAGGTCACATGTAGATCCTTGTAATCAGTCCCCCCTTGGACTATACAGCGAACCCTCGCCACTTCGTGCTTTGACTTCCGCTGCTTCACTCTATCGGTTTATGCGTAACAGCGCATGCCCTGTCATTACTGCCACTGATTGGCTCATATTGTACATGCTTCTGTCTGCATCGCTACGTATCGGAGCTATGTATCAGATGCATTTTTGCTTTTGTACAGTGTACTGTAAATGTTTGTGATTTTTAAGAAATTTTATCTAAGCCCTATGATGGCTCCCAAACGAGCTTCTTCTTCTAAGCCTTCTGACAATAAAAATAAGCGCCAGAGGAAGATGCTCACCATCCAGGAAAAGGTAAAACTTTTGGATATGAT
>NW_022103915.1:27785481-27791480 GCF_000313985.2 Echinops telfairi
GATTTACAAATAAGGAATCCTACTTCGCGGAATTTCATTTATCACGGTAGGGTCTAGAACCGATTAACCGTGATAAACGAGGGTTCACTGTAATTCTTTACAGGAGTAGAAAACCCTGTCTTCCTACCTGAGAGTAGGTGGTAATTTCAAACTGTTGAACTTGCAGTTAGCAGCCAGATGCATAACCACTACATCACCAGGGCTCCTTGGAAAAGTTATTAGATAGGATTATTATTTATATACACACACATGATGAGTGGGAAAACTATTATGTAAGAACAAAATGAGATTATATCTGTATCCATTGGTATGTTTGTAAATGCCTAGGGGTGGGGTCGAGGGGTTACAGCAAAGGCAAAAAATGGGGAGGCAAAAAACAGATGGTACAAAGATTTCTTTTTCAAAGCTATTTTTTTGTACTCCATATGCTGCTTGCTTGGTCTTATTTTTTGTGATCATATACTTATGCACTACTTAAAACCATTTTTACATCTTTGGAACTGCATAACAAACCCTATAAAGAATCACATCCAGGTATTTTATAAACAGGAAATGTGTCTTTCTCCAAACGCTCTGGAAGTTTCCTGTAATAAACAAGAACTGTGGCTGTGCTTCGTGATGCAAAACGCCGTCGGTTCGGGGCCTGCCACCACAGAGGCCTCAGAGGTAGATCCTTCAGGGCATTGTCCCAGCCTGTATCTGGACAAGAGCACCAGTCTCTCATCTTGCTTATGTGCGTTCTAAACCCTGCCGGATGACCTGGACTGCCCTCTTCAGTGAGAATGCCTGTCCTGGGCTTGGTTTGCTCAGACAATAGGCAGACCACCTTAAGGTTGGGCCAATTTACTGGGCTTTAATCCCCACCACCACCCCTCACCCCCAGAAAGAAGCCTGGTTCTTCTGGGGAGTGGCTGAGCAGATGGTATTGAAGTCCATCTTTCTGCTAGCTCGGTACTAATGGCACCAAGGAGGCCGAGCAGCGCCCTGCATTTCCTGGGTCCACCTTGTGCTCCCTTTTCTCCTTGGGCGTTAGCTTTCCTACCCTCCTGGGGTGAGATTAAACCTCCTGGGGTGGCCTCTGGGGAGGGGGTGTTTGAGGCTGGCAGCTTCCATTCCCAGTCATCCAACACTGCCCCAGATGAGAGGGAGGAGCCAGACCCATTCCCAAGTCTCAGCAGTGTTTGCAGGAAGGGGGCGAATCTGCCAGCTCCCTGAGTTTCTGACTAGGGGAGATTTTTCTCTGTCTCTGAAGATAATCGTGTCTGTGCCTTTAACCAACTGGGCTCACCGTTAGAGGCTCGCAGAATAAACAAACAGCCAAAGGGGAGGAAGGAGCAGCCGGGTGGATGTGATGTGAAGAATCAAGTCCTTTATCTTTATCCATCTCCCAACTCCTCATCCTCCTGCCCAGGCCCTACAGCGCAGAAAATCACCTATCCATTGAGCCCTGGTGGGCGTAGTGGTTATGCAGTGGCCTGCTAACTGTAAGATGAGCAGTTCGAAACCAACAGCCACTCCGTGGGAGAAAGAGAAGCCTGTCTATTCCCATAAAGAGTTACAGTCTTGGAAAGTCACAAGGGCAGTTCTATCCTGTCCTCTGGGGTGACTATGAATCAGAATCAACGTGCTGGCAGTGAGTCAGATGCTGGGAGGAGAATCTCTGCAGACTGAAAGGTTGGAGGTTTGAGTCCCCCCAGAGTGCCTTAGAAGAAAGGCCTGGTGATCCGCTGCCCTGAATTCCCATCATTCCCCTCGCAAACTGGATGGGGTTACGTGTCTGCACAACCAAGAGGGTTGAAGGTGCCATCTGGAGACGGCTGCATGCAAGTCAAGTATCGTTTGGAGACCAAGAGGGGGGTGAAAGAAGAGTGCCCCAAGAGCTGCAGCAAGATCAGTATAACATACAAACAACATACGAATGGCAGGGAGCCGGCATTGGTCCCAGACCGTGCAAGCAGGGACAGGGTTACCATCTGTTAGAAAAAAGACAATTTTCCACAAGCTTCGTTGTCCTCTGAGCCAGCTCTCCCACAATTACAATTAACAGCAGTAGGTAAAACAAGGGGTCTGGGTTCAAGTCCTTTGTGATTGTGAGGGTAGGTCGGAGTCATGTGGGAGGAGCCCTGATGCTGACAGGAGGCATACTTGAACGTGGTTTGGCTTGTGATGCTAGATGTGCGTTTAGAGCTGCGTGCTGTCACAGCAAGTCCCTCAAAAGGCTGGGTAGAGGATGCCCCTGGGGAAGGATGTAGCCTCCCGCCTTCCGGAATCAGTTGCAAAGGACTGTGTGTGTGTGTGTGTGTGTGTGTGTGTGTGTGTGTGTGTGTGTGTGTGTTTTACACTGTTGCATTAGAAGTGTGACAGAGAAAGCACTGTGTGTGTGTGGGGGGGTGTTTTACACTTGCATTAGAAGTGTGACAGAGAAAACATTCCATCATGTAACTGTGTGTGTGTGTGTGTGTGTGTGTGTGTGTGTAAGCAGCTACCACGTAGCACCTGCTAGGGTAGGCATCAGGAACAAAGCCCTTCAAGAGCTTATTTATTCTTTGAAGAACAATCAACGGAGGCCAGAGCGGCAGGGTTACTTGACACCTAGGGACTCTCCTTTTGCAGACGCCAGGAAGGGCCATGGGCAGGGAATGATTCATGGAAGAAATGACTGGTGGCTCTGTTGATATTCAGAGTACGATTTTCCTTCTCAAAGGAAGTGCAGCCCAGATCACTGGGCCAGGAGAGGCTGGAAGTGGCCTGCCCGTGGCACCCCCCTAAGCCCCTTCCTGGGAAGCTGCTTTCCGGGATATCTCCCCAAGCAAAACTCTGTCCCTGTCCCAGCATCATGTCCACCGAGCCCCCAGCTCTTGGAAAAGCTTTGCTGAAAGGGTGGGGGTGAGGGTGAAGCATCTGGTGCCCCCACGGCCCCACTGCTTTGGAGACCCGAGGCAATTGAGGCGCTTTCAGCCAGAAAAATATAATTTAAGGGCTTGGCATCTGGCTGGGAGCAGAAAGCCGCGTTGCCATGGCAATGCCTCGCTTCATTTCACAGCAGCGTATCCCCGAGATTGGTCACATCCACACTCAGGCACACACAGCACCCTGTCAGCAGTTCCCCACCTCCCCCTTCCCGATCCCACGCGCTCACACACACACACACACACACACACACACACACACACACACACACACCTCTAGCAGAACCCCCTCCGCAGGCGGCAAAGCCCATCCCTGGCCCCTCCTCCCAGCAGACACCTGCACGTCTTCAGACCCACACCTAGCCCACTTCCACCAATCACACCGCCGCCTGGACCCCCAACCAGCAGAGCGCACTCTGGGAAGCCTAGAGGGCAGTCCAGGGAGTGCGGACTCTCCTGGCAGCCTCCCACAGAAGCCTGCTGGGGCTCTGTGCCTTCCCGGCCTCCCTAGCACACAGCCCCGCTCCATCCTCCTGTACTGCACTCCCAGCACGCCTTTGCCAACCCTTGAATACAGCCCAGAGCATGGTCGATAGAGGGGGATGGGGGCAGTGGCAGCCCCTGGCGCACTAACCTGCTGCTTTCTGGAGGGGCTGGGGGCTGGTCTCTCAGGTAAGTTTGCTATTAGGTGCCATTAGATCAATTAGTTTGGTTAGAATTGACACTCTCCCCCTCCACCCCCCACCCCACCCCCCATGGGCAGAATGGCTCCAGAGGGCTTTCAAGGCTGGGACTTGTGGGGAGCCGCTTGCCCAGCCTGGTTGCAGAGGAACCTCTGGTTGGCTGGGAACCACCAACCTTGAGACCAGTGGCTGAGCACCTCTTTGCACACCGAGGATTCCTGGGTGTAGAGTACACAGGGTGGATGGAATACAGGCCTCTAGGCACCTCCTGGGGTGGGCTTTCTGTGCCTCCTTTCACGCAAGCAGGTGGGTGTTCATTCTGATGTGGTTTGTAGCAATGAGATATTGGAAAGAGCCGGAATGCCCAATAACCAGGAACAGCCGAATCAATCGAGGGGCAGCTGCGCTGAGAGGCCTAAGAGTGATGTAGCCCCAATGCATTAGTAAGTGACGTATGGGCGACTTGGGCTTTTTTAACTTGTTCTAGGGACATGCAGGAGCCCTGGTGGTGTAGTGGTTAGGCTGCTAACTTTAAGATCAGCAGTTCAAAACCACTAGCCGCTCCTGGTGGGGGGGACTTTCTAATCACAGTCTCAGAATGTGCCGTTTCTACCCTGTCCTATAAGATCTCTATGCGTGCATCAGCATGGACTGAGCCGCCAGCCAGTGAGTTCGGTTTGGGGTTTTTACAATTTCATGCACGAGGCATGGTGATGTTCAGAGAAAGCTGCAGTGGAGTGGGAGTGGCCTCATTGAAGTGTGAGACACTGGTGACCTCCCCAGGGTTTCTCACCACCCCATGGGCTAGCTGGCCATCCTGGCCTAATGTCCCGGGCAGCAGCGCTGCAAAACATGGGGAAGCGCTGGTGCTCACGGACACTGGGCCTCGCCAACTGACCGCGCCAAGCAAGGGCGCTTACAAGGGAGGAGAGAACAGGCGTCCACGCCTGCGTGTGAACAGAGGAAAAGTTAGGTTGCAGCAGGGTTTGTGTCCAAATAGGAAGAACGTGCAGCTAGTAAACCCCCGCCACGACGCCTTTCTCTGCGTGTTGGGTGTCCGCCACTGGCTACTTTGTGTCCGCCCGCTCATTCCTCTGTCCACTGTGCTGTGATGCTGTGCATGCTGGTACCATGTGGGGAGCGGTGCTACCAGGATTCTAAGTATCAGCCCGGTGGCCGGTGGTGGCAGGCTCAGCAGAGCTTCACACTAAGACAGACTGCCGGGGGCGCGGGGAGGGAATTAGCCAGTGAAAACCTTTGGACGCCACTAGTGTTAGGAACCCAGCTCCCTCTGCTGGCGCACACTCCACAGATCGCCAGGTCCACGGGCATTCCAGGAACACGAAACCCACAGTGGCCCCACGGCAGCAGGGAGCGCAGCCAGTGCAGGTCCCAGGGTCTCACGTGGAGCAAGGGTCCAGCGAATCCCCTCTGAACTCTGACCTCTGACCAGGTCTGGAGCAGCCTTGCTGGAATTTGTTTGTTTTTATTGTTTTCTGCTTCCTTTTCAATTGAGATTTTTCTCCATTTTATTTTGTCATTGTTGGGGGGTGGTGGAGGGGGTGTCTTTATATGAAATCCAGGATAGATTCTTTATATAAAACCTAGGAAAATCTATAGAGACAGTAACTATATTACTAATTTCTTAGACTTATGGCAGGGGAGATTGGGAAAAATGGGGAGCTATTAATGAGAACAAGAAAAAAGATGTGAAAAAAAAAAAGGAAAAAGAAAATGCCCTGAAATTGATGGCGGCGAGGAGAGCCCAATCTTTGTAAGCCGTTTAAGCCTTTGAACTGACTGTGAATCACGTGGCAATCAAGTGTAAGATGAAAGCAAAAACATGAACTGTGGCATTTGGCTCTGGCATCCATGGAACGGACCTGCCAGCCACCGATGACGACAACAGTCCTAGGTGTGTGTCCCTAGAGAAGATGTCAGGGTACCCCCGAACACAGACGATGGACCCAAGAGCAGCGAGTACCGCGTGGGAATGTCAAACATGACCTCACAGCTATGGGTCTAGACTACAAAATGTTGCCAAGGTTGTAAAAAATAATAATAAATTGTGAAGCAATGGAAATATATATCTGAGACAAGGGATCTGATAACAATTGACCAGTAATTCAGTGGGCAAGAAGCATGAATCGTAGAGGAACAGTCAAGGCAGAAAGAACGGATAGATATCTCACTGGATTCCTGTTTATAAGACATAAAAGGAATCAGCCCTTAAAATAGCAGTCCATGTGGAAGAGATGTGCGTGTCATTACTGCACCATCCCAGCGGGTGACAGCACTCTGTTCTCCCCTGGCTCTGCCACTGCCTGCTGCACATTTAATCCCAGAACCACAGTCCCATCCCATGGAGCAGAATGAGCCTCCTGGCATGGCTTAAGGTTCAGCAAGA
>NW_022103915.1:27791986-27812428 GCF_000313985.2 Echinops telfairi
ATGCCAGGGGCTTAAGTGGAGAGGAAACGTTTTGAGAATGATGAGGGCAATGAATGTACAAATGTGCTTTACACAATTGATGTATGTATGGATTGTGATTAGAGTTGTATGAGCCCCTAATAAAATGATTAAAAAAAAAAAAAAGATTCCACAGCCTAAAGGCTCGGAAAGAGAGGTTCAGCTCAAAAGAAAACAGGACGGCCTCATCCTGGAAATAGCGGCTTGATTCACAGTATGCAAAACACCATGCTAAGCGACAGCTCCCAGGACACAAGGGAAGCGGAGGAATATTAGCAGGACTCGCCATTGATGTCTGCTTCAAGCATTGTACTCCTTTAAGAATATCCATAAGGATTATAAGCAACTCAGAAGACTGAATAGGGATCTTAAGGGGAAGTGAGTTGGTATCACTGGGGGAGGGGCAACTCAGAAAAGGAGGGAGAGCCTGGTTGTCCCCCTTGGGGAAGGTAATCCATGGTCTGTGGGGGACCAGCCTCCCCACAACCGAATGGGCCCAAGGGGTGGTTGTTTAATTGAAGGGTAAATTAAAGAGCTATCAGACAAGGCATGTAAGGGCTCACCTCTTTCATGCCTACCGGAACCAGAGAGTTGAGTGAATGTATTCTCTCACAGTCTTATAGAATCTCGGGCAGGCAAGCCACATCATACACACTGTAGCAGGAAGGGGGTGAGCTAGGGGTGTACATGTGACAGGAAGGTACATACTTCACAAGATGGGCGGGTTCTAGAGCTAAGACAGCAGCCTCACCTTGGCTGTCCCTGAGCTGCCCTGACCTTAGGGGTCCCTGAGCTCTTCTCCGGGGGAACAATCTACGATCCTTATCGGAAGGGAGTGGGCTGTACTTAGGGTTAAATGGTCTGATTGCTTTTGATGGCAGATGACCTTCAGGTGTATATAGTAGCAACCATGTGCTTGCAAGCAGCACCTACAATTGGCATTATTTTAAGGGACATTGTGGGGAACAACTTTTACTTAGGAAAATGATGGGGGTATGTACCCCTTGAAGAATGTAGCCCCATGGGTTGTCCTCTGTGAGGAACGTAACCAGTGTCACTGAGTTTTCACACTGACATTGTTAAATTGGTGTCGCTTTTGCTGCGTGTATCCCCCACAACAAAACGATACACAACTCAAACTTGGCGAGGAAGGAAAGAGTCAATGCCTACAGGATGTTCGCAGAGTACCGAGTCTACCGAGGACAGCCCGAATGAGCAGGTTAGGCTGGAAGAGGGACAGCTAGATTGCTCCTTGGAATCCCTGGTGTTGAGACGTCATCTCAAGTACTTTGAACATGTGATCGGGAGCAGCAGGAGAAGGACCTCACTTTAGGTAGGCTAGCTTAGGGCTGGGAAGTCGTTAACTCATGCCCAGAGGGCCAAGCTGCGAAAACAAAGGAGTGGCACACTGCACATGCTCAGAGGTTCAGGTTTCCCTCCGGGTAGGCATGGGAGGGCGCTGCACCTGGATTGGCCCACCTAGGCCAGGTGAATTCAATTCAGCCAATGAGGTCGACCAGGAGTCGTCCAACACGCCTCCCCGCGGAATCAGTGAAAAGGCAGGAGCCCAGAGACTTTGCGTGACTCTGCAAGCAGCTTCCAGGCCTGCTGCATGTTGGGAGGAGCCACTCAGGTGCCTGTGTAAGCCTGAAACTTCTAACTCTCATAAAACTCACTTGGATCACAAACCAGGCTTCGGCGTGAATTTTTTCTCGTGTGGAGCCAAGGACTGAGGTGTATCAAGCCCCCGAGAGAGATCTAATGCTCAGGCTTGGTAAAGCAGAGGGGCATTCAGAAAGAGGAAGACCCTCAGCAAGATGGCTGGACACAGTGGCTGCTGCCAGGGTTTTGTGCTTGGGACAGGGTCACTATGGGTCGGAGCAGACTCAATCGAAACCAACACTAACGTTTAAAAGAGAAAGAGCTCTCAGAAGTGGAGAAGTGAGTGGGCACAACCTCATAGAGGTAGCAGCTGCCCCAGCGTGACATGGGACCAGGTGTAAGAGAAGAGAGTAAGGAAGGTACCTCTTCTCTACTTCTGATCTCTCCGTCCTGTGGCCCTTTGTTAACCAGTCATCCCTGACTCGTGGTGGCCCCATGTGTTTCAGAATATGACTGCCCTCCATACAGTTGGGGTTTTTTTAAAACATTTTATTGTCACCTAATCCACATAGCATACAATTCAATCATTCAATCATATCAAGAATTGTCCAATCATTACTACAATCAATTTTAGAACATCTCCTCCCCCTAAAAATGAGTTATGTATTCACAATCAGTTCTAGAGCTCCCTCCCCCCTGCCACCTTCATTGTTTAGTCCTGAAATCCCCTCACCCTCCCTATCTCTCACCCCCCTACCTGTACCTCCCCTGTAAACCCTGCATCAGTTATTATCTATGCACCCACTCCTTCTGTGCTTCACAAACGGGAAACCCACCGAGCAGACACAATGAAAAACAAGATTGAAAGAAAGTGGTGAGGCCCCTCAGGACCAATGGTGACAGTAGCTATACCAGGAGAGGAAGGGGAAGGTGGGGGAGAAAGGGGGAACCAATCACAATGGGGAGACATTGGACAGTGTAGGACATGAAAAACTAATAATAATTTATAAATTATCAAGGGTTCATGAGGGAGGGAGGGTGGGGGAGGAGGGAGAAGAAGAAAACGAGGAACTGATACCAAGGGCTCAAGTAGAAATAAAATGTTTTGAGAATGATGATGGCAGCAGATGTGCAAATCTGCTTGACACAATGAATGGATGTATGGATTGTGATAAGAGTTGTACGAGCCCCCAATTAAATGATTTTTTAAAAAAAAGAATAAAGTGGTGAGGATAAAATAATAATAATCTAAAGATAAAAATATAAATAATGAGTAAGACAGAAAAGATCACCCTTAATATTTAAAAAGCCAGGGAAGAAAGTTCTGTCCTGGAACAGGCAAGAGATGCTTGCCCCTAGAGTAATTCTTGTTGGGTCGATAGGGAGGTCAGAGGGCGAAGTATCAAGTTTGATCCAGCATAATTAAGATTACAATGATCTCTATCTGACAGTAAGGCTGTTCCAGACCCTTGCCTGTGGCTATAGGGAGTCTGCCAGAGGATTAATCTAACTCAGTGGTTCTCAACCCTCCTAAAGCCGTGACCTTTTAATACAGTTCCTCATGTTGTGGTGACCCCCCTCAACCATAAAATTATTTTTGTTGCTACTTCATAACTAATTTTACTACTGTTATGAATCATCATGTAGATATCTGATATGAAGGATATATTTTCATTGCTACAAAGTGAACATCATTAAAGCATAGTAATTAATCACAAAAACAAGATGTAATTATATATTTTGAAATATTTCTTTCTAATGACAAATAAAATTTTGTCTTGACACATGGTAGCATAGGTAACAGTCTTCACACCGGGTACTTGTAGGTGGGCGTATCTGCATGTGGGAGGACTCATATGGAAACGGATAGAGGAGCGGTGTCTCCTTCCTAAGACCATCAGAAAGATATGTTTTCCAGTGGTCTTAGGCGACCCCTGTGAAAGGGTTATTCGACCCCCAAAGGGGTCCTGACCCACAGGTTGAGAACCACAGATCTAATTAGTTACTCTGCAGATGGGTTTGGGGCTCCTACTGTCCTCCATAGCTTTCTTCCAATTGGGTGTTCATAATTTTAGCTCTGATACTTTTCCCTTCGTCATATTTGAATTTTGTTATTGTGTTATTGGATCCCACAAGCTGGAGTGCTTCTTCCATGTGGACTTAGTTGACTCCTCACTTAGATAGCTGCTTGTTTGACTATAAGCCTTGAAGACCACACACACTACTCCAATTCATAGCCAGGCACCATCAGCTTTCTTCACACTTTGCTGTAGCACCCAGATCTTCACTGATCATGTCATGAAGGTATTGAGCAGGGCCATGGTATCAGAACGAACTGTTCTTGGATTCGGACTAGACTTAAGTAAGATCCCAAAATTTTCCTGCATGTCTATGGGATATGCACCACTCAGATTTACTTTGGCAGCCATAATATGACAAGATCAACCCCCCATAAAACCAACTACACCAGTAACGTCAACGAACCAACCAGCAAACAAACAAGCAGAAAAAAAAAAGCAGGAAAACAAATCCCCATAGAAACTAAAAAGTACATTATCCATCATCCCCCTGGGGTATGAAGAGATTGCACTGATAACATAATCACTTTCCCCAGTGACTCAGCCCTCCAGACGCTGTAGGTATGAGGAGACAATGCGAGTACTTTTCTACCTTGAGCAGTAACCCATGAGGTGTTGCCCTACACAGGTTGATCTCCTATTTGGTTGAGCTCTGTTTAAGTATGGCGCTTGATGGGGGTGGGTGGGTGGGGGGGTGATAGACACCTTCCTGGAGAAATTCTTCCAAGTGCAATCCCTACCCAGCACCTTGGAACCTGTCATGTCACTGTGAGGTGGGCATTGAGGCACTAAATATATGGTGATTCTAGGTCCCTTTCCATGGGACACCCACCAAGCCGGTGGTTCCCCCAAGGTCCAATAACTGCCACTTCCACAGTCCCCGGTCTGCCACTCTCTGCTTCCCCACTCATCCAAACACCCCATGCCTCAGTCCAAGGACTCAGGCAACTTCAAGGCACGGCTCAGTTCATTCAGTGGGCCTCAGCTCTAAGCCATGCTGCCTGCAAGGTCAGCTTCTACAGTCATCATGGTGCTTGCTCCATGGCGTGGTTGAAGGTGGGTAGAAATGTAGTCATATAGTGTCCACCAAGGAACGTAACACCTGGCCCGTTGTCCCTCCAGGTTCCTTACACTCATTGCTCAGCATCCCTTCCTGCTCTATGGTCAGTTCTCCCCAGTCCCCCACCACACTCGTCAACACAACTTTCAGCGTCTCCTCCACATGTAGGTGGTCCCCTTTCCTGCTCTTAGCTTGATTTTCCAGCAAGATTCGCCTTCCATTCCTGGGGAGGGGCCATTGATTTGCCCCAGCCTTGTCTCGATGCTGTATAGCCTCAAGTGGACGGTCATCTCCCATTTCCCCTTCCTTGAAGGAGTGACCCCAGGCAATGCTGGGTCTCCTCTTTCATGTTGGCTCTTGGGAAGTGCACAAAGGGGAGATGATGTATGGTTCATGACCGCTCAGTAGCCTTCTCTCCTTTTGTTCAGGAATTGGTTCCTAAGACTTGTTTAAATGGCGTTTCTTGTATGAGCCCCTAATAAAAAGAGGTTTTTTTTAATGGTGTTTCTTCTTACAGTAGTGGACTCACACAATACTTGGCCTTTTGTGATTGACTACTCCACTCAGCATAACAGGTCCTTCCATGTCATGCAGTGTTTCATGCTTCCACCACTGTTTTTTTAGGGGTGCATAGTATTCCACTGTGTGTCTGTACCAGTTTCTTTACCCATTTTCCACTGTTCGGCATTTGGGCTGCTTCCAGTTTCTTGCTATGTGAACTGTGCTGCTATGAACATGGAAGAGCCTAACTCCACTCATGTTTTATTTCTTAGTTCCTCAGGGTAGATGCCTAATAGTGGTATTGCTGGATCATATGGGATTTCAATTCCCAGTTACGGTATCGCCTTATTGTTTTACACACTGGGTGTCCCCACCAACAGTGTATCCGAGTTCCAATCTCTCCACATCCTCTCCAGCATTTGTCGTTTTCTGGGCTTTGGTTTGTTTGTTTGTTTTGAAATTTGGGCTAGCGCTGTGGATGTAAAGGAGTACCTCACTGTGGCTTTAATTTGCGTTTCCCTGAGGGCTGGTGAGCACGAGCATTTTTTCATGTGCTTGTTAGCCATTTGTACTTCATTTTTGGTGAACTGTCTGTTCATATTTTTTTCTCAGTTCTGACTTGGATCTTTTGTTATTTTCTTATTGAGCTGTTGTAGAATTCTGTATCTATTAGTAATTAGTCCTTTGAGGTGTCACTGGTAAACAATGTTTCCCCGTCTGTGGGTTCTTATTTCACTCTCCTGATGCAGTCTTTTGTGTGCGTAAGTGATGTATCGTCATCATGTCCCGGTCATTTATCTTGCCTTCTTCTGTGTGTGCCTCCTCCATCATACTTGGTAGATTACGTGTACCCTGCACTAGGGCCCTTAGTTTGTCCCGGCCTCCTCGGGGATGATCCTGCGAGCTTTGGGGCATACATTGGATGCGTTTATGTCTGGGTTTTCTGTTCTGATCCATTGGTCTATGGTTCTCTTGTTGTTCCAGTACCAGGCTATTTTGACTACTGTGGTTCTGTAGTAGGTTTTTAGGTCAGGCAGTGCTAGCCCTCCTGCTTGGTTCTTTTTCTTAAGACGTTCTTTATGTATCCTGGGTCTTT
The DNA here is from genome assembly GCF_000313985.2 of Echinops telfairi. Taxonomy (NCBI): domain Eukaryota; kingdom Metazoa; phylum Chordata; class Mammalia; order Afrosoricida; family Tenrecidae; genus Echinops; species Echinops telfairi. Next base: position 27,798,342 of record NW_022103915.1, read on the forward strand.
TGGCTGCCCATATGAAATGGGTAATTCACTTCTCCATTTCTTTAAAGAATTTATTTAGGATTTGAATTGGTATTGCATGTATTGTATTAGGGAGTATTATCATTTCCACAATACTGTCTGCCTATCTATGAGCATGGGACATTCTTCCATTTATGTAGGTCCTTTTTAGTTTCTCACAGTAATGTTCTGTAGTTTTCTCTGTGTAATTCATTTGTTTCTCTTTTTTTGAGTGGGGTACATTTGTCTTTATTTTATTATGTTTTAAAAATCATTTTATTGGGGGCTCATGCAACCCTTATCAATTGAATCAGGCATGTTTGTACATATGTTGCCCTCATTCTCTTCTAGACATTTACTTTCTATTGACCCCTCGGTACCAGCTCATTTTTCTCCTCCCCCCTCCCCACCACCCCAATTCATTAGTTTCTTTAGTTAAGTTTATCCCTAAGTATTTCATTATTTATGTGGTTATTGTAGATGGTATTGATTTCTTAATGTCTTTTTCATAGCTCTCTTTGCTGGCCTACAGGAATTTGTTTGACTTCTGGTTATTAACTTTGTATCCTGTTACCTCGATGAATTCCTCAATTGTTTCCAGCAGGCTTTTTGTGGAAACTTTTGGGTTTTCTGTACATAGGCTCTTTCCCTATTTGGAGTTTTCCTTCTGGTGGCCCTAGCTGAAACTTCCAGAACGATGTTGAACAAGAGTGGTGGCAGGGGACATCCTTGCCTGGTCCCTGTTTTCAGTGGGAACGTTAGCTTTTCCTCGTTGAGCATGATGTTGGCTATTGGTTTCTCGTACATGGCTTTTATCATGTTGAGAAATGTTCCTTCTATGCCTCTTTTGTTGGGTGTTTTGGGTGTAAATGGGTGTTGAATATTCAAATGCCTTTTTGCATCTATTGATATGATCATGTGGCTTTTGTTTCTTGCCTTATTTCTGTGGTGGATTACATTGATTGTTTTTCGAATATTGAACCATCCCTGAATACCTGGAATGAATCCCACTTGGTCATTGTGAGTTATTATTTTTACTATGCTGCTGTATTTCATTGGCCAGGATTTTGTGGAGGAGTTTGCATCTATGTTCATGGGATATTGGTCTATAATTTTCAATCAGGTCTTTGCCTATTTTGGGTATCAGTGTGATGATGGCTGCATAGAATGAGTTTGCAACACTGGAGACACAGTGCGGGAACTGCGCCCAATCTGACCCCACCACCCTGAGGTGAAACACCAAGGGTGGTCAACAGAACAGCAAGGGGAGCAGAGCAACGAAGTTCCCAGGGAGTGCCAAAAATAGACTTTGGGGCCAGAGTGTGGAACCCCATCAGACTTGATCGGAAAACACTCCTATCATCAGACTCAACCAGAAAACACTCCTAAAGGCCAACAAACAGACCTTGAACTATTTACAGTCTTTTTCTTTTTTGTCGGTTTTTTGGTTGTTGTTGTTGTTTTGTTTTGTTTTCTTTTCTTTTGTTGCATTGTTTTGCTCTGTCTTGCTTTTTGTGCATATTATCTCTGCAGGTCTATCTAGATAAGATAGGCAGGATAAACAAGCTAGAGGAGAAAACAACAGGGACTGACTGGTTCGGGGGACATGGGAGAGGGGGAGACGGGGGAAAGGAAGTGGGTGTTAACAAACCCAGGGACAAGGGAATTCCCATGGCTAGTTATATGCCCCAAAGAACTAAAAACAGGAGCCCAAGCCACTACGTGAACACCAGCGTTTATTACAGTACTGTTTTTAACAGCCCAACGGTGGAAACAACCTAACTGCCCACCAATGGATGAGTGAATGAACAAAATGTGGTGGCCAGCTGTGAAGCCAAAAGCAATTCTGGCACATGAGATGACAGGGGTGAACTTTGACAGCATCCTGCTAAGTGAAAGAAAGCAAAAAACAAAGGACAATTGTTGATGATCTCAAACCCAAAACAACCAAGCTCACCGCCGTTGAGTTGATGCAGACTCAGAGTGACTCTGTAGGACAGGGTAGAACAGCTCCTGTGGGTTTCCAAGACTGTCACTGTTTAGGGGAGTAGAAAGTCCCATCTTTCTCCTGAGAAGCAGCTGATGGTTTCAAACTGCTGACCTTGAGGATCACAGCCCAATCCCTAACCACTATGCCACTGATCTCACTTACTTGAGATATCTTGTATAGGCAAATACAGAGACAAAATTTATGCATGCTTGCCAGGGGCTGAGTTGATTGGGGTTGGGGAGTTGATACTTAATTGTGGAAGTTGATTACATTGTGTTTCATTGCATTATAGTGTATGAGATCACATTATAGATTCTGAGTTTTTATTTGGGATGAAGAAAAAATTTAATCGATCATGGTGATGGCTGCGCATCATGTGTGTGTGTGTGTTTTCCCCAAGAAATTTGTGGAAATTTTACATTATCTTTTAACTCTATTTTTTTCTGGAAATTTTTATATATCTGATAAGTCTTTAAAATTTATGGAAACGTTTCATTATTTTTTAATACCATTGTCCTTAGGCATTTTTACTCCCCACCCCATACCCATAAAGGAAGAAAAATAGAAATAGGACTGAGATAGTTAATGTTTATTGTGTGAACCTGGCTGATGAACACATGTGGGATTAATTGAAGGGCAGAGCGATAAATGGCTTGGTGAGCCTCGCCTTTCTAGTTCTCAGGTCTCTTGCTTTCTGATGGTCGGACCAGGGTGCAGCTGCCTTAGCCAATTCCCTGCTTCAGCTGGCAAGGGTCATATCCTGTAAGACATCCCCGAGGAGAAGCCACATGGACCTACTCTGATGCAGCCCTGAGTGCTGGAGCAGCCGTGTGGAGACCCCTGCCAGCGCTGAGATGCTTACATGCTCACTGATTCGGCTTTCCTCCTGCAGTCAGCGTCATTGCGTGTGTTTTGTGAGATGGAGGAGGAATTTGTGGATTGGTGTTGGGCATATGGGTTAATGTTGGACTTGTGGGCTTGGGTGGCACTGGGTTGGGATGTTTTCTTGATGTGCACTTACCCTTTATATAAAACTCTCTCTTATACATGAGTTTCTGTGGATATGTTTCCCTAATGTATCCACACTAACACAAGGACTTATTTGCTTCAATCAGAAATTGACTCACACACTGTGTGGAGCTGGCTATTACAAAATTTATAGGTCACATGATGGAACAGATGCAGAGAGAAGAATAAGATGCGATTTCTACCAAAATATCCATTAATAGGCTAGAGGTAGAACACACTCTAGAGAAACTTTCTTTTGAATTGATTGATTATGGAAGATGATTACACTGTGTTACTTTGCATTATATTGTATGAGATCAAATTGGAGAGGTAATCTGCTCTACCCAAGGCCAATTTATTTATTTGTTTTTAATCATTTTATTAGGGGCTCATACAACTCTTATCACAATCCATACACACATCAATTGTGTAAAGCGCATTTGTACATTCATTGCCCTCATCATTCTCAAAACATTTCCTCTCCATTTAAGCCCCCGGCATTAGGTCCTCATTTTTCCCCTCCCTCCCCGCTCCCCCCTCCCTCATGGGCCCTTGATAATTTATAAATTATTATTTTGTCATATCTTGCCCTGCCCATCGTCTCCCTTCACCCACTTTTCTGTTGTCCGTCCCCCAGGGAGGAGGTCACATATAGTTCCTTGTAATCGGTTCCCTCTTTCCTACCCACTCTCCCTCTACCCTCCCAGTATCGCCACTCACACCACTGGTCCTGAAGGGATCATCCACCCTGGATTCCCTGTGTTTCCAGTTCCTGTCTGTACCAGTGTACATGCTCTGGTCTAGCCAGACTTGCAAGGTCGAATTCGAGTCATGGTAGGGGGAGCGGGGAGGAAGCATTTAGGAACTAGAGGAAAGTTGTATTTTTCATCGTTGTTACATCGCACCCTGACTGGCTCGTCTCCTCCCCGAGACCCCTCTGCAAGGGGATCTCCAGTAAGGCCAATTTATTTAATCACATGCTACTACCCCATGATAGCAACTAGTGTTTGAGCAAACCACTGGGAATGAAATACTGACCAAGTTGAGCCATCAAATTAACCATCACAAGCTCTCATATCCCTCTTCAAGAACTGTCTTTGTATAAGAACCCAAATGTGTGTGTCTATATATACATGTCGGGTCCTCTCTTTTCCCCACCTTTCTGTCACATTGAAGACCCTTGCGGTGGTTACATAACTTCATATCAACTTGATAAATAAGTATAGGGGTGGAGTCTAGCCTGTCAATCAGGTCCCACAGCCTGAGGATGCCTCCTTGTGGGCGTGGGCCTCTCATAAGGATTCGGGGAATTTCCTCTCTCGCTCTGCTTCACCTTTCCATTGAAGAGCCACACTCGGAGAGCTGGAAGACCCAGGCAGAGACCAGCGCCAGCGCTGAGATGCTTCTACCTCCATTGGATTCCCAAGACTTCCCATCCCCCCGCCTGTGATCGCCCTGCGTTTTTCATCACGTCATGTGACTGTGTGAGTCTGAAGGATTTGGGGACTAGTATTGGCCTTAGGGGCTAATATCAGACTTATGGACTTAATGTGGACTGGGCTGGGACATTTTCTTAGTATACAATTACTCTTCGATATAAAGCTCTTCCTCATACACATGAGTGTCTCTGGATTTCTTTCTCTAATCTACCTGGCCTAACACCTCCCCATAGATGTTGTAGTATCCATTTTAAGCTGCTTCATCTTTTTCATGGCTACATTGTATTCTATTATAGTTAGGCACCATTCTTTATTTAACTGGTCCCCTATGGTGGATATTTTACTTGTTCACTTCTAGTTACTATTGCAAACATCACTACCATTTATTTACCTTCACTTTTTTTTTTTTTTTTACCTTCACTTTTTAATACATATGTGTTCATTCTATTTTTCCACAAACTTTTTGAAGCCCCCTCATAGTACCACAATAAAAAATTTAAAGCAAACTATTAAAATTGCTCCCTTCGTGGGAGCCGCTGAGCTGGGCTCCCCCGAGGCGCTCACGATGCGGTCCTGCTGTCCGTGGGCTGCAGGCATCTAAAGCCTGGTCAGGGCAGGGTCGCCAACTGGCAGGAGGCCTCATGGGCCACATGGGCCTCTCCACAGGCTTGCCAGAGTGCCCTGGGGACACAGCAGCTGTCTCCGTCCACGAGAGAACAAGGAAGTCACAGCGCCTTTAGGACCCACTTTCCACTGGCTTTCCTCTATTCCTCAGGAGCGTCACTGAGCCCCATCCACACGCAAGGGGATCTTTCTTTAAAACACCCCAAAGCCCCCGACCAAGGGATGACAGCGTGGTGGAGGACCTTCATTGCGTCTGAAGACAGACACTGGGCGCGCCCTTGGCCCTCGAGACCTGTGCAAGAGGGCTATCTTTGGGGTCCCACTCTAGCCACACCCACTAACCTTCCCCAGGGCAGAAGTAACTCCCGAGAGAGCCTTTGCCCTCCTTCCAGACTGTATTTTCAGCACCATGGTTGTCAAGTTCTGTCTAGTCCCTGTCGACTCATGGACTGTGAAGCCGCGACGGAGAAGAACTGCCGCCGGTGTGTCTCAGGCGGTAGCCCTTACAGCAGGAGCCCCCGGAGGTGGTCCAGTGGCTAACAGGTGGGTTGCCAACGGACAGGTCAGCAGTTCAAACCCACCAGCTGTGAAGATTCACAGCCTTAGAAATCCAAGGGGGTAGTTTACTCTACCCCGCAGGCTGGCTCTGAGTCAGCATCCCCCAACAACCAGTGGGTTTCCCTCCATGGGGGCTCTGAGCCAGGTCTTTCTCCTGGGGAGCTGCTGGTGGGGTGGGAGCCCTAACCTTGAGAGAGCAGGGGCAGGCTTCCCGAGAGGTAGGTGTCCCGGGAGGACACTGAGTGGCAGAGCTGGAATCCAAACCCGGATCTTTCTAACTCCAAACCTCCGCAAAGCCCTGAATCCCCTGCCGTGCTCTGACCTGGCAGGTCTGCAGGAGGCCCTGAAGCACAACGTGGGAGAAGGCTGGGCGGCACTGTGGTCAGCACAGATGGAGGAGCCGGACCATCTGCACGGCATCTCAGCCCCCACCATCTTTGACGAGTCCCTGAACTCTAAGTCTCCTTATCCAAAAAAATGGAGAAACCAAACCAAATGTTGACTCAGTGCACCCCTACAGGATCGAACAGAACTCCCCCATGGGGTTTCCAAAGCTGTCGATCAATCTTGTCAGAAGCAGACTGCCACATCGTTCTCCCACGCAGTGCCTGGGGGGTCCAGACCACCGACCTCTCAGTTAGCAGCTGGGGGCTTTCACCGCTGTGCACAGGGCCCCTTGCAGAGTACCAAGGACCCCGTCATCCGCGTGGCACCAAGCCTGCTCCAGGCTCATGCAGCCTCATTCCCAGACTCGTGGTCCTGCTGACACACCCACCCCAGGCCCTGGGTGGCTACTAGGGGCAATGTCAAGGAAGTGGGGGTGTCCAGTCTGGCCTCTCCTGGTGTGGGACAGAGGCAGAGGCCAGACGACATGCTGGGCACAGATGAAGGACTTAGCTGTCACGTCCATTGAGTAGGGGGTCCCAGTAGCCGTGCAGATAGATACGTGAATATGGAGTTCAAAGCTAGAGACGTAAATCAAGAGCACTGGTCACATGGTGGGAGCTGTTCCCACGGACTTCACCAAGTCTATGAGTTAAAATTCACACCTGGCCATTCTAGGCCATTTTGAAGGCAGAGTTGTGAATGTGAGGTCAAAAGGATGTATTTATTTTATTTATAAGGGACCCTCGTGGCATAGGGGTTACCTGTTGGGCTGTTAACTGCAAGGTCAGCAGTTGCAAACTGGAGTCCGCTCCCAGGGAGAAGGCCCGGCTCTCCTCCTGTGAGAGTGAGTCTTGGACGCTCACAGCAGGCGGTGCTACCCTGTCCTATGGGGTGCTACCTGTCCTATGGGGTGCTACCCTGTCCTACGGGGTGCTACCCTGTCCTATGGGGTGCTACCCTGTCCTATGGGGTGCTACCTGTCCTATGGGGTGCTACCCTGTCCTACGGGGTGCTACCTGTCCTACGGGGTGCTACCCTGTCCTATGGGGTGCTACCCTGTCCTATGGGGTGCTACCTGTCCTATGGGGTGCTACCCTGTCCTATGGGGTGCTACCTGTCCTATGGGGTGCTACCCTGTCCTATGGGGTGCTACCCTGTCCTATGGGGCCGCTCTGGGTTGGAACTGATTCGAAGGCAGTGTGTTTGGTTTGGGTTTGAGCGCCAATCAAGAAGGAGGCCTGGTGGGCGGTGGTTCAGTGCTCATCTGCTGACCGAAAGGGTGGAGGTTTGAACTCAGCAGCTGCTCCACAGGCCAAGGATGTGTCAGTCTGCTCCCGTCCAGAAGTACAGCCTCTGGGATGTGCTGTGCTGCCTGGTGGGGTCGCTGTAAATCAGAAAGTACCGGGCAGCCGTGGACTGGGTGGAACACACCAAGACCACAGAGACAGGCTTCAAAATAGGAACGCAGAATTCTCATCCATGATGCTTGCATCAGTTCCTTGTTCAAAGGATAACTTTTTATGTATTAAGGGAAATAAAATATCTTAAAACTATATTTTAATGTAAATCTATTAACATTCATTTCACTTGATTCTTTTTAACGTGGCCACTAGAAAATATATGTCTCATATATTTTAAAAATCTTTACTGGCATATACTTCACATATCATACAATTGAATCCTTCTGTCATAACAGGAGGATTTGTGCCATGATGACCACAATTTCAGAACCACATTTATTTCTACTGGGCAGTGCTGACCTAGAGGGACCATAGGAAGGCCCCTGAGCAGGGCTCTGGGAACCCTGTGACTTCTTCAGGGATGCCGCTTCGCTTCCTCACCTGCCAGGGCCCTAATCTCTGATCCAGCAAGTCAGCCTCAGCTTTATGACAGCGTCCAGTGCGTGGAGATCTGACCACCAGTCCCACCCCGCCCCTAAGGCCCTGGAACCACACCCGCCCCCTAGACCAAGGGCGAACGCGGTGCTACTTCTGAGTGCAGGCCTCCCTCTAGCGCCCGAGGCCGGGACTACAGCCCAGTCCGCGCCCACTGCGGCCCTCCAGAAGAGCGCCTCGCCGCCCACCTTCCAGAACGCCGCTCTTCTTTGCGTGGAAAACTCAGAAACAAAGACAAAACTCCCAGGCTCCCTGACGCCTTCCAGGAGAAGAACCCAAGTCTTTTAGCCTGGTTCACAGCGTCCTTCGCCTGAAGCTCGGGAGCCACTCGGCCAGCCACGCCCACAGTGGCACCCCTGCCTCCACTGTCCCTGACACACACACACACACACACACACACACACACACACACACACACACACACAGAGTCATTCCCCTTACCACCACTACAAACACCTGCATGCACATAGTGCCACCTCCATGGTCTCTGCTTCACACTCACACACACGCACATGCATTCACACATACACACACACACACAAAACATACACAAATTCTCATACTGCATCTTCACCTTCCTTTCCCTCTGGCACACATACCTATACACTAGCCCCTCTGCGCTTACACTCAATGCTCCCCCACTCACACACTCTGCTCACATACACACACTGTACACACACACACACACACACACACACACACACACCTCCTCCCCTGGCCCTGCTGCCCACACAGCCTTGTGTCCAGGCTCAAGCCCTGCGGAGCACAGCACGTCTTCCCAAGCCTCCCCTCTTTTGCGGGCAATAAACCACCCAGCATTATCTGTCAATTAAGCCCCAAGTGCTCTGGGAAGACTCCCCTCCCTGCCTCCGCTGGGAGATCTGCCCCAGCCAGGACCTCCCCTAAGAGTTTCCGGACAGGACAACCACCAACATTTGCGGAGCACTTCCTGCGGTGCCAGCGCTGAGAGCGCTGTGTGGCACCATCTGATCTAAACCTCCTCATTGTCCGACTTGAGTGAATACAAGAGAGATACTGCGAGGGCCCTGTGCTCAGCCCTCCTTACAGCTGAGGACGCTGAGAAAAGAGGGGCTCTGGCCTGTGAGTGAAGATGGGGGTGGGGTGGGGGTACCACATGCTCTCTGGAATCCCAAGTCACCAGCTCCTAGCAGAGGTCTTCCTGAATCACAGAGAGGCAGCATGAGGGTTCCCAGGATCCATCCACCGGGTGGCTGGTTGGCCCAGCACAGTTTCTGAATTCAGTGGCAGGCAGGCAGGCAGGGCTTGGCTAGCTGTGCCTGCAACCATTCTCAGGAACCTCAGGTCCTTCGGCCCTGATGGTGTAGTGGTTACAGGTTGGGCTGCCAATGGCAAGGCCAGCAGTTCAAACCAGCCCCTCCTCAGGAGAAAGGTGGGACTTTCTTTCTCCTCCTGTAAACTGGAGATCCCCTTACAGAAGGGTCGCCGGGAGGAGACGAGCCAGTCAGGGTGCAATGTAGCAACCATGAAACATACAACTTTCCTCTAGTTCCTAAATGCTTCTGCCCATCCCACCCCCCGCCCACTATCATGATCCCAATTCTACCTTACAAATCTGGCTAAACCAGAGGATGTACAGATGTACAGATAGGAGCTGAGAACACAGGGAATCCAGGACAGATGAACCCCTCAGGACCAGTGGTGAGAGTGGTGATTCCGGGAGGGCAGAGGGAGGATGGGGTAGAAAGGGGGAACCAATTATAAGGATCTACATATAACCTGCTCCCTGAGGGACGGACAACAGAAAAGTGGGTGAAGGGAGATGTCAGACAATGTAAGATATGACAAAATAATAATTTATAAATTATCAAGGGTTCATGAGGGAGGGGGGAGCGGGGAGGGAGGGGAAAAATGAGGAGCTGATGCCAGGGGCTTACGTGGAGAGCAAATGTTTTGAAAATGATGAGAGTAATGAATGTACAAATGTGCTTTATACAATTGATGTATGTATGGATTGTGATAAGTTGTACGAGGCCCTTTAAAATTATTTTTTTTTAAAGATGGATAGTCTCAGAAACCCACAGGGGGCAGTTCTACCCTGTCTTTGAGGGTCGCGATGAATCAGTGTTTTGGTTTGGGGGTGGCTCTGAAGGAGCCCCGGTGGGGTGGTGCAGTGTTTAAGTGCTTGACCGTGAGTTGAGTTCACTGCTTCCAAGGGAGAGAGGGCGTCCTCTTCTTTAAGACGTGCAGCCTTCAAACCCCTAGGGGGCACTCCTGCTCTGTCTGGTGGGCCGCCATGAGTCAGCATGGGCTCACGGGGCGACAGGCTGGGGCTGCTTTTCACGCTGAACCCTGGTTCTGCCTCTCCCACCTAAGACACGGCCTTAGCCAGCCAGCCAAACGCAGAGCGCGCAGGCTGGCGCAAAAGCGGGAAGAGTACGAAGCTAAGAGTGAACCACGGAGTCCTGGGGGCTTAGTCGGCTGCTAACTGAAAGGTCACCGGTTGGAAACCACCAGCCCTCCACGGGAGAACACTCAGGCTTTCTACTCCCCTAAAGATCGACAGCCTCGAAGTCCACAGGGAAGGGTCTCCTCTGTCGTACAGGTCACGATGAGTCAGCATCGACTCCACCGCAGGGAGCTGAGTAAGAGCCCGGTGTCACCAGGGCCAGCTGCCAAAGCAACTGAACCACGACTCCCTCTTCTCCAAATGCACACATCATGCTGGGCACAGTGGAGGGGCAGCGACAATGAGGAAGGTCCTCCAGGACGTGGATGGACACCGTGGCTGCAACAGTGGACGGACGCAAACCTAACCATTGTGAGGCTGGCGCAGCACCGGGCAGTGTGCTGCTCCGGTGGACCCGGTTTGTTCTGTGGCACACACAGAGGTTGCTATGAGTTGGAGCTGACCTGCTGACCTCCAAAACTGTGCACACACCAAAGTGTCCGGGACAGTGGGAGTGTGTGCCAACACTCCCAGCTGCCCCCTCGGGACTCCACTCTGTCCCAGGGAGCTGCCTCCCCAGGCCAGGCCCTCAGCCCTCTGTCCTCACCCACTGCCACCCCCTCCTCTGCGGGTGGGCAGGACCTGCCTGGCACCCTTTCCTTCCTCCCTTCCTTCCTCCCTCCCTCCCTCCCTCCCTGCCTGCCTGCCTGCCTGCCTTCCTTCCTTCCTTCGCCCCTGCTTCCTAACTCAGGGTCTTCTCTACAGTCAGCAACAAGCACTAAACAAACACACAATGACCTCTTTCTTTCTTCCTTCAAAATGGGAAACGAGAAGACACCCCCCTCCCCACCCCCACGAATACAGTTTAGCTCTGGAGAATCCAAAGGCAGCCAAGGAAGCTAACCCCATCTTCAGTTTGCTTTATAGCATTCTGCATCTGTGTGTGTGTGTGTGGTTCCATTTTGTGTTGAATCCTAAATAAAGACCCCTGTCTTTCTCCCCTTGTTGATGTCAACCCCCAGGGACCCGACAGCACAGAGGAGAACTGGGCCTCCCCGAGGGCTTCCAAGGCTGTGAGTCTTTACTGAAGTGGACAGACTGCCTGCCGGAAGTAGAAAGTCCCATCTTTCTCCCAAGGGAGTGCCTGGTGCTTTCAAACCACTGACTTTGCAGCTGGCAGCCCAATGCGTAACCACTAGGCCACCAGGCTCTTCAGATGGAAAGGTGACAAAACTCTCTAAAAATCCCATTTCAAAGTCCCTAAGGCCTTGATCAGCACGTCCTCCCTCCTACGCGGCCTCGTTCCGTGCATCGCCAATACAACACAAGCACACATCTCTCTGGTGGTCTCCTCTTTGAGCCACGAGCCACCTGATGACAGCAGTGACATGCTTCATTCCACATCTTCTTCCGAAGCTAGCTTGAATTTCTGGCAGCTCCCTGTTAAGGTTTTGGAGCAACCATTTTTCGGTGACATTCAGCAAAATTTTGCTCGCGTGTGACCTGAAGCTATTGTCAAAGAATTTCTTCATTCCGTGGGCCGCCTGTCTTTGGAAGGCGCACACATAGGGGTCTCTTTCTTCCAGTCGATTGACCAGACAGTTGTCCTCCTAGTTTCTCAGGATAGATGAGCAAGTGCTTCATCTCAGCCTCAGTTGGTGGAAACATTTCCATTATTATCCTCCTGGAACCTTGCGTTTGGCCAATACCTTCAGTTCAGCTTGGACGTCGTCCTACAATACCATCATCGATTATTGATCAGATGCTACCTCTTGAAATGGTTGAATGTTGACTGGTTCTTTTTGGTACAGTGACTCCGTGCATTCCTTCCACCTGTGGTGGATGCTTCCTGCATTGTTCGATTTTTTTCTCATGGAATCCTTCAATATTTCAACTTGAGGCTTGAATTTTTTTCTCCAGTACTTTCAACTTAAGGAATGCTAAAAATGTTCTTTCCTTTCGGGTTTTTAACATCATGTCTTTGTACATTTAATTATAAAACTTTACTTTGTTTTTTAAAAAATCATTTTATTGGGGGCTCGTACAACTCTTATCACAATCCATCCATCCATCCATGTGTCAAGCACATTTGTACATTTGTTGCCATCATCATTCTCAAAACACTTGCTTTCTACTTGAACCCTTGGTATTAGCTCCTTATTTTTTTTCCTCCCTGCCCGCTCCCTCCTCCCTCATGAACCCTTAATAATCTATAAATTATTATTTTGTCATGTCTTACACTGTCCGAAGTCTCCCTTCACCCATCTTTCCACTGTCTGACCCTCAGGGAGGGGGTTATATGTAGATCCTTGTAACCGGTTCCCCTTTCTACCCTACCTTCCCTCCCCCCTCCCGGTATCGCCACTCTCACCACTGGTCCTGAAGGGATCATCTGTCCTGGATTCCGGGTTTCCAGTTCCTATCTGTATCAGTGCACATCGTCTAGTCGAGCTGGATTTGTAAGGTAGAATTGGGATCATGATAGTTGTAGAGAGGAAGCACTTAAGAACTAAAGGAAAGTTGTATGTTTCATCATTGCTACACTGTGAAACTTTGTTTTCTCAAATTTCCCTTTGAAATGTTCTGTTTGCCTTTTTTACTTCATTTCTTCTGGTTTCATGAGCTACTTTACATTCAAGGGCAAGTTTCAGAGTCTCTTCTTCCACTTAGGCCTTTTCTTTCGGTCTTGTCTCGCTTCATATGCCATGCTCTTGGAGTCACCTGCAGCCCACCAGGCCTTCTCTCAACAGTGTTCAAAGTGTCAAAGCAGGCCTTGAGATGGCCCCTAAATTCAGGTGGCACACGGTCAAGGTTGTATTTTGGCTCTTGTGGACTTGTTGTCATTTTCTCCAGCTTCAACCTGAACTTCCATATGAGCAATTGATGCCCTGCTCCATGTCGGTACCGGACCTTGTTTTGCTGGATACTATCGAGCTCTTTTTCCACATGCTCTTTTCCCACAGCTAAAGTCCATTTGATTTCCGTGGGTTCCATCTTGCGGGGTCCATGTGGATAGCCAGCACTTATGTTGCTGAAAGAAGGTATTTGCATGAAGTAAGTGTTCAACAAATGCTAACTAAGATTTAAAACCACAGCCTATCTGTAATGCAAGTTTGCTGTACTGTGGTGGTTTGCACGGTGCTTCAATGCTGAAAGGTATATCATGGGCATGAGAAATACCATCAGGCTCACTTGTGGTGGACAAGTTTTAGTGGGGCTTCCAGAGTAGGAAGAAAAATCTGGCGATCTGCTTCCCAAAGTTAGCCAAAGAAAATCTTAAGGATCTCCCCCAGAAGAATTTATTTCAGAGGACAGCACTGAATCTGCAGCTCTGAGAGAGAGACATGTCAGCTCAGAGCACATGGGAACAAATAAAGGGGGAAGAAGAGAGAGTGGAACACATCCTGGCCCACCAAGCCTTGACGATGATATTCCCACTCAGAGCAACCACTCCACAGAGAAGACCACTTGGCCGCCCCACTATGAGACACGACATCCCTCACTGACCCATAGCCTAAGGTGACCAGACGTCCCGCTTCTGGGGAGGTGGTCCCGATTTTTAACAATTTTTCCCACGTCCCGCAGCATTTTTAAAAAGTCCCGATTTTGGGAAAGAATGCACGACAAGCTAGGGTATACGGTTTTCAGCTGCCATGTGGCTATTTCGCTGGGATATGAGTTTTATCAATGGTGTCCCACTTTTGTCCCGCTTTACCAATGTTAAAATCTGGTCACCTTACTATAGCCCTACAGGGGACAAC
>NW_022103915.1:27813381-27820843 GCF_000313985.2 Echinops telfairi
AGAAGCAACAAAGCCCACATGGAAGAAGCACACCAGCTTGTGTGATCATGAGGTGTCAAAGGGATCAGGTATCAGGCATCATCAGAACAAAAAATCATATCATTATGAATGGGGGGGAGTGCAGAGTGGAGACCCAAAGCCCAACTGTAGGCAATTGGACATCCCCTTATGGAAGGGTCTCAGAGAGGAGATGAGCCAGTCATGGTGCAGTGTAGCAATAATGAAACATACAACTTTCCTCTAGTACCTAAATGCTTCCTCTCCACCTCCCACCCCCACACTATCATGATCCCAATTCTACCTTGTAAGTCTGGCTAGACCAGAGGATGTACACTGGTACAGATAGGAACTGGAAACACAAGGAATGCAGGACGAATGATCCCTTCAGGACCAGTGGTGAGGAATGGCAATACTGGGAGGGTGGAGGGAGGGTGAGGTGGAAAGGGGGAACCAATTACAAGGATCTACATGTGACCTCCTCCCTGGGGAATGGACAACAGAAAGTGGGTGAAGGGAGACGTCGGACACTGTAAGATATGACAAAATAAAAATTTATAAATTATCTAGGGTTCATGAGGGAGTGGGTGCAGGGAGGAAGAGGAAAAATGAGGAGATGGTGTCAGGGGCTTAAGTGGAGAGCAAATGTTTTGAGAATGATGAGGGCAATGAATGTACAAATGTGCTTTATACAATTGATGTGTGTATGGATTGTGATAAGAGTTGTATGAGCCCCTAATAAAATGATTTTTTTCTTAAATCTTAAGGATCACAATAAAATATTCTCTGACTGCCCTGCTTTGGCCATCAGGTGGACGCGATCTCTAGAAGAAGGACAAGCTGTTTGGTGAAGTAGAGGACCAATGGGAGATCCATCGGCACAAGAGCTGCAGCGCTGAACTCGTCCTGGTGGCTCTGGGGCGGACACAGGAGAGGACAGTGTTTCGTTCTGTTGTGTGCAAGGTCACCCAGGAGAAGGAGTTGACTCCACGAGAGTTCACAACAGCGACCACGCTGTAATGGAGGGAGAGCAGGGGCTGGTGAGAAGCTGGCTTTGGGGGCTGTAAAGAGCAGCGTGTTCTCGCCCTGTAAGATGTTTCATCCGTCTTCACAGCACAGGGAGCCTCGCCTGTGCAGCCACCCTGCAGCTCAAACGCTATTCCCCAGCCGGTGATTAGGGCATCCGAAGGCCTTCATAACGACCACAGCGCACCTTCCCTGCGCATTGGTTGTTGGGGGACTCCCCCACGGGCTTTTCTTGGCTGTAATCATTACAGGATCAGTGGCCAGGTCTCTCTGGGCATGCTCCTAAGTGCACACACCGCCACCCTTTCAAGAGCAGCTCCGCCCTTGGGTCTGATCCCTTTCACCACAGAACCCCAATATCCATAGCCTTCCCTCTCTCCTCCCCACTCACCCTCACACCAAACTCGGCTCTAGACCCTGCGGCCTTCAGAATAGCAGAAACACTCAGAACTGCTGAGAGCTCCAGACCAGGGATCAGCACACTTCTTCTTTAAGGATCCAGGCCTCTGCAAGCCCTCCGGGCTCAGTGGTAGCCACAGGTAGTCCCTGGATTTACATACAAGCTGTAGTGGTGAGCCAACCCCTGGCAAGACTATTATGTTAATTCTCCGTATACATGGGTCCTCCTTTGCGCTGTATATCAAAATATCATCATCATAATTACTGTATTCCTATGCTAAAGATGTTTGAGTGGGTCTGGAACTATTTTTTAGTGTTCTCTAGAAAGGTACACTAGATATTAGACACTAACACAAACATCTGACTGACTTTAGATATGAACCAGCCCTATTGATTTCAATCTACATGCAAATTCGACTTAAAACAGACATTGTTCAAATCCGCTACTGTCAGTTCTCAACCTGCATTTGCAAAGTGAGGATCTCTAGTGGCGTGGTGGTTACCAATTGCGATTTGCAAGGTCAGCAATTCAAAACCACCAGCCTCGCCATGGGAGAAGGACGGGGCTTTGTACTTCTGTAAAGTTAGTCTCAGAAACTGTCAGAGGCAGCCCTGCCCTTGTCCTAGAGGGCCACTACGAGGGAGTTGGCATCTTGGCATTGGCTCGATGGCAGTGAGTTTGGTTTTTGCAACCTGAGGATACATAAACGAGTGGGTGTTGGCAGTGAACCAATACAACTTTACTTGATGGACACTGGCCTTTTCAGTTCATATACTTTTTGCATGTCATAGAATAGGCTTCTGCCTCCGTTGTTTTGTTTTGTTTTTAACCACTTAAAAGTGCAAAGCCCTGTTCTGGGCTTGGCCACTGCACAACAGCAGACTGCCAGCTCCTGCTACAGACGTTTCTGCTCAAGTCTCCGTGCTGCTCTTTGTTGCCCCCACTTCTTCCCTTCTCTGCTGTGTGACACTGGCTCAGTAACTCAGGCTCTCTGTGCCTCTGTTCTTTCCAGTGAAGCAGGAAGGGCAGTGGGGGCCTGTTTTTCAAAACCCCCTCTGCAGGGAGCAAGGGGTGGGAGGAAGGGCGGGAGGGCTGATTTTGCTGTTGTTTTCCTCTATTTTCTTGGTTCAGGCTGCCTGGAACACGGAGTGCTCCTCCCACAAAGGAAAACAAACAAGGAACTCACTGCCCTTGCAGCGGAGGGCACGCCGACCCAGAGCGAGCCTGCAGGGCAGGGTCGAGCTGCCCCAGTGGGTTTCCGAGACCGCAGCTCTACAGAGCAGCAAACCCTGCCTTCAGGAAACTCATCAGTCCAGTGGCTGTAACATTCCCTGCCGCCTCATGCGTTCCTGGTCCAAGAAACAGCCAGGGTGACATTTCAAAGGCTAAAGGTCCCTCACGGCCATCGAGTCGATTCCAACTCAGAGTGACCCTCCAGGGCAGGGTAGAACTGCCCCCTGTGGGTTTCCCAGTCTGGGAAAGCCTCGTCTTTCTCCCACGATGCGGTTCGCGGTTTCGAACTGTTGACCCGCAGAAGCAAGCTCTCCGGAGGCTAGCCAGCGCGGGATGCTCAGACTCGGGGCGCTGAGGACCGAGCGCGTGGGAGCGCGGGCGCGCGGGAGGGAGGGGGCCCTGGGGTCACTTCCCAGCTTCTGTCTTCCCAGAATTGTCCCGCATTCCTCCACAGCCGCGGCTATCTGGCTTCCCCAACTTCCTTCCGCTGCTTTCTCCAAACACACAGGCTGGCTCTCCCGGGCTAGCACCTCCATCGGCGCCCCCCCCCCGCCCCCCCACGCTCCCGGGGCATCCTTTCCAGCCAGCCTGATCCTCCCCAGCTCGGGGCGGAGGAGGGGTGACCGACAGACTGGAAACCCCACCCTCCCTGGCCCCCGACCCGGCCCTTCCCGGAACCCCTCCTGCACCACCCGCCAACCCATCCGAGACCCTTCCTCGCGCCGGCCCCTGGGGACCCGGGGGCCCGCGGGACAGACGTTGGCCCCCAGCCTGGCCCTGCGCCGTTTCTCCAGAGCTCTGTTGTCCTGGGAGATGGCCGGGCCGCACACACGCCTCTCCGGGATTTCAGCCCCAAACGACCACACACCCGGGTTTTCACTCTTATTGGTGGAGTCCCCATTCTCACCTAGATTTGTCTTTTATTCCTTGAAGGCCACCCCTCCTTTTGACCTTAGTCTCCAGTCTCTCACTCTGCCCAGATTCAGGAAAAGTCTTTCAGGATTTGAAATAACACTTCCTTCCTGAGGAATTTCTTAGCTGCTTCTTGGGGTTCTTCCCACCCCAGGAGTCTTCCGTCCTTTCTGTTGGGGGCTGTCCACCTCTGTGGGGCTGAAAAGCCTGCCCACCACATCCTACCTAGCACACAGGGCCAGCTGCCCTCCTGTGGACACCGATCATGGGGAAGCCAGCCCCAGATTGTTGCCCACCGCTGATTTTTTTTTTCATTGTAATAAATCATTTTATTGGGGGCTCTTACAGCTCTTGTAACAATCCATACATCAATTGTATCAAGCACATTTGTATATATGTTACCATCATCATTTCCAAAACGTGCTCTTTCTACTTGAGCCCTTCAGAGCTGATTTTTAAAACCAGATGGACAGGCCTTTCTCCTGAAGGGCCTCTGGGGGACCTACCACTGTTAGGTTTCATTTCTTAACAAATGAAACATTTTTTAAAAAAACAAACCACACACACATTCACCTAATTCACAATAAAAAGTGAAAACAGAAAGCCCCACCCATTACCACTGAGCAGAGTCTGACTCAGAACGACACTGCAGAGTCCAGCAGAGCTGACCACGGGGCTCCCAGGGCTGTCATCTGGGGGAACTCCACAGACACGCTGACCCATAGCCACCTTATCAGATGGGGTAGAACTGCCCCTGTGAGTTTCAAGACTGCTAGCTCTTTAGGGGGTTAGAAAGCCCTCGTCTTTCTACCAAAGAGCGGCTGGTGATTTAGAACTGCTGGCCTTGGGGGGTCACAGTCCAATGCGCTCCACAGCTTGTTAGGACTCCTAAAATACTCCTGCCCCTCATCTTTTCTCCTTCCCCAGTGCGGTAGACATGTTAGGGCCTCCTTTAGCCCATACCACCTCTTCTTTCCCTGAGAATCTCACACACCCACACACTTAAGGAGCGTCTTGGGAGGCCATGTTTGAACAAGACAGTGTCCCCATCATGGTGCTAATCGGGCCAGCGGTGTACAGGACTTACAACTGGATTTGCAATTGAACTTGAGATGCTAGTTCCTGGACACAAGCAGCCTGGACAGGAAGCGGAGGGCTTTGCCATGGGAACGTTGAGTCAGCGAATGCGCACCGATCAAGGACGGATGGACAGTGATGCAAATCCCAGAGGGAGATGGGCTCTCAGAGAGCTCGGGGCAGCTTTCCCATTCCTGTTTCCTGATGCCCTGCGCAGCGCCCTTGTTCTGGGGCCATCCCAGCGAGTGTGTGGCAGACAGAGCCCCAAGGTCCTGCAGGCTTCGTTCTAGGACACTGTGACAAAGTGAACCTCTCAATATATAAAGCGAGCCAGGGGGATTATTTTGGTTCCCAAATGCCTATGAGTTAAGTTTACTCTCTACTGTACGGTACTATTCCATCCGATCTCCTATGTTATCTCACCAGGAGCCCTGGTGGCGTAGTTGTTAAGCATTGAGCTGCTAACCAACAGATCACGACTTCAAAACCACTAGCTGTTAGGTAGCAGGGGTGGGTGGGTGTCCCTCTCCATACCTGGAGGACCCCTATAGGAAGTTGCTGTGGAGAACCAGGTGAGCCTGAGCCAGCCATAATGACTACTGGGCATGCACCAATTCAAGCCCGAGCCAGGTGGGTGGCATACCTGGATGGCCCAAAGTAGGCCCAGGTGGCCTTACTTCAGCCAATGAGGTCAACCAATAGCTTCGACCACGCCTCCCAGGAAAAGGCCTCAACTAGCTGGACCACCAGGCTGTCTCTCTCCTCTTCCTCGCCTTTCAGGCTACCACGTGTGGGTGTGCAGACTCTCAAGGTTGCCTGTATTCAGTGCCTGTTAAACCTGAAACTTCTTCCGTCCTTTATAAAACCCACCTGTATCACCAACCAGGCTTCTGCATGAATTCTTTCTCATGTGAAGCCAAGAACCAAGGTTTTCCCACCCGAGAAACCTAGTATAGCCACTGCTCAGGATAAGGATGGGGCTTTCTACTCCAGTAAAGAGTTACGGTCTCGGAAAAGCACAGGCAGTTCAACCCTGTCCTGTAGGGTCCCTTTGAGTCATCAGCAACTCGATGGCAGTGAGTAGCTTTTGGTTATGCTGTATTATACTAGGCCACACGACACTGTACTGTCTGACACCATGCAAACGAGAAAAGAGAAATACAGGCCCGTCTCAGGGTGCTTCGGAGACTGGGTTTATGGGGAGTTTGAAGCAGCCTGGAGACCACTCCCTGGCGATACTGTACCAGCGGCATGTGCTCACGTGGTAATTCTCACAAGATGTTGGACTTTCCCACCTGCTGTCACCCACGGCATAGACCACAGCGCTCTCGTGGGCACCAAACCCAAACCTGTATGGGACCGACTCTCTTGACTGGCACACTGCCCTTCTGGCCGTGGTCTGGAGCCCTATGGGCAAAGGCTCAGAGATGTGCATGGAGCGTGGCTGGACGTGGAGTGAGAGGAGGGTCACGTCAGGACACTGATCAGGAAGTGAGCGCGTGCTGTTGGGGAGATGCCGCCCAAAGCAAGCTGCCGCAAACTTTCAGGGTGTGCAAACAAAAAGACACACAGCATCTGCAAAACGCAAAACACAAGAGCAGGCAAACAAGGTCGGCCTGTGTGGATGATCAATAAGAAATCATCTACACCTTAGGCTCCCAGACTTATTTCACTGAGCCCTCCTTTCCAGAAAAAAAAACAACTCACCCCCCACGCCCTGGCAATTAAAAATGTTTGCCCATAATCCAGGATAAAAATGTAGGTACCTGCTTTTGCAGCCCCGCCCCCCCCCAAAAAAAACCCCACCCCTCGGGGTTCATTCCAGTGCCCTCCAGGAGACAGTATTGGCCACTTTGGGGCAACACTAATACACGATAATGGCTGGAACCATCAGGACAAATTCTTTTCCTTAAGAAACCTGTTGTTAATTGAACATAATTAAAGCATAGTGATTAATCACAAAAACAATATGTAATTATATATTGTGAAATATTTATTTCTAATTACAAATAAATGAAAATTTGTCTTGAAAAAAAAAAAAGAAAGAAACCTGAGTTGCCTATGTCCATCAGAACTAAACACCTTCTGGTTCTGCTCCAGCCTCACAGTGCTTCCGGTCGAGCCCACGGTTGCAGTCACTGTGAATCCATCTTGTTAGGGGCTTCCTCTTTTGGGCTGCCCTCTACTTCACCAGGCATGACTGACTGGTCTTCCTTGCTAAGCCAAGGACTGGTCTCTCCTGACAACATGTCCAAAGTATATGTGATGAAGTCTTCCCACCCTTGCCCCGAAGAAGCATTCTGGCTGTAATTCTTCTAAGACAGATTTGTTTGTTCTTTTGACAATCCACGGGGTTTCCCGTGTTCTTCGCCAACACCATAACTCAAATGCATCTGCTTTTCTTTGGTTGTCCTTATGCACTGCCCAACGTTCACAAGCAAATGAGGCGACTGAAATTCCCTGGCTGGAGTCAGCAGCACTGTCATCTTCAAAGTAACATCCTTGCTTTGCAACACGTTGGGGGTGGGGTGGCGGGTGGGGGGTGGGGGTGGGGTCTTCTGCAGCCCATTGACCCCAACAGGTCCCAAGGCAACCGGTCCTTTGATCTCTTGATGGCTGCTTCCTGGAGCATGGATTCCAAGCAAGATGAAATCCTTGACAACTTCAACCCTTCCTCTGTTTACCTCTGTTGGGCTTGTTGAGTTCAGTCTCATCCAGGAATGCAGGCTAGTCACCACGTTGAGTGCATATTCTTTTTTTTTTAATATCATTTTATTTGGGGCTCATACAACTCTTATCACAATCCATACATACATC
>NW_022103915.1:27820943-27826153 GCF_000313985.2 Echinops telfairi
ATTTATAAATTATCATTTTGTCATATCTTATACTGTCTGATGTCTCCCTTCACCCACTTTTCTGTTGTCCATCCCCCAGGGAGGAGTTATATGTAGAGCCTTATAATCGGTTCCCCCTCTCTACCCCACCGTCCCTCCACCACAATTGATTTGCTTAATTTCATCTTCAGCGTCCTCATTCCTGCATAAAGAAATAGATATGATTTTTGTTGATTGATTTTATATCATACGATCAAGGCTGAACTTATTTCTGTTTTTCCCCATCCTCTCCCCGCCCACCATAAACACAAGGTTTAGGGTTTTCTACATATGCAATCATGTAATCTGTAAAAGGAGTTGTTTTCGTCCTGTCCATTCTAAGTGCCCTTCTTCTGAGGGGACTACAGAATGGCACCACTGTGGGAACTGACACAGCACTGCTTTGAAAAGCTAGCAACAGGAATGCCCAACACTACAGCACTCAGAGCAGAAATACAAGTGCACACCCATGCCTGTTACAGAATTACCTGCACTGGCAGAAACTGTGTTCCACGTACACAGTGGAATACTGTGCAACAACAAATACTACCAATCCAAAGCTGGAGGACAGTCTGCTGAGTGAAGGAAGCCAAGCACAAACGGACAAATACTACATGAGGCTACTATTATAAAAAGCCAAGGAGATATCTATCTATCTATCTATCTGGTGGCCAGAGAGGGGAAGACGAAGGAGGAAGAAGCAGTAACCAGATAGGTAAGGGTTAATTCTGGTGAAGGGAGAAGCCATACTCAATATGGGAGATGTCAGTAGAATATGAATAAGGCAAAAGAAGACACTAAGAAATATTCAAACATAAACAACCACTACGGTAAATGCTATAATATATACAATCTGGCAACAGTAGAAATATAGGAAAATATATGAGCTAAATAGGTGAGGAAGGTCATATGGGAATATTCCTATGTACGTATGAGGGGCTTGGAAGAGTTTGTAAAACCATTCCATAATCCTTTTATTCCTTTCCCCACGAACTTTTGAAGCCCCCCCCCCCCCATAGATAGGTATGACGGGTGTTTGTGAATGCTGCATGTATATGCCTGTAGGTAGCAGGTGGCACTGCATAAACATGACTTCGACATGTTTTGTCTTTAAGAAGGCAACTCCCACCTGAACCAGACCGGCTCACCTCACCCCATGTCTGTAATTGACCTAAAGGTGAAACAAAACTGTCGCAAAAGCATCCTCAATCCCAAAGGCCTCCTCCCCGCCTCTGACTTGCAGCGTCCAGGCCAAGGTCAGCTGTGTTTTGTCATCCCACTGGAGTGCAGGCGTGTCATTGCTCTTAGGCCAGTTCTTGTTTAAACGTCCCCTCTCCAGGTCAGAGAGAAGCAGTAAGTCTTTTTCCCCCTCACCAGGGAGGCTGGGATCCTGAAACAAGACCCCCAAGATTTTGCCTAAATATGCTCTGACTTTTCTTCTGTTAATACCGCTTACTTAGTGATCTGTGAATGTTTATCTTTCTTGGCTTTCTGTATTCCGCTCGCTCCCTAAATGGTATAAAAGGCTCAGCCAGAGATCAGCCCCTGCTGCAGGGCTGTGGACCGCTCCTTTTAAAGGTTCCCTCTGCAGTCTGGGCTGGCCTGAGAAATAAACACGTCACGTAACTGAATTGGACCTTGTGGTGGTCTTCATTTACTCAGACCCGCAACACAACGTCCCTTAAGTCCGTCAGTCCTAAATATCTGGCCCTCATCCAGTGTTAACTAGAATTGCTGTACCAGAGAGGTCCCCCAACTGCTGATCAATCTCCCCAGGATTGATCCCGGGGCCACAGTTTCCTGAAATATCGAAGGGAAAAACCCCAAGAAACTTTCATTGTGGCCCAATGGAAGAGCAAGTTTAAAATGAAAAGATTTTCTTATACTTTGGGTTGTCTTTTCACTTTCACGATAGTATCTTTTGAAGTTCAAATATTTTTTAGTTTTCACCAAGTCCATTTTAGATTTTGCATCTTTTATTGCTTGAATTTCTGGTGTCATATCTAAGAAACCATTGCCTGATCCAATATCACAAAGGTTTACATCTGTGCTTTCTTCCAAGAATTTCATTGTTTTAGTCCTTAACATTATGTCCTTGGTATAGTCAATTCATTTTCATATATGATGTGAGGTAGGAAATCCAGCTTCAGGCTTCTGCTTGTAGATAATCCACTGTCCCAGAGCTGTTTCTTGGAAAGATAATTCGTTGATACTCTTGTTGAGAATGAATTGACCATACAAGTATGGGCTTAATTTTGGACTCTTAATTCTCTTCTATTGGTCTACACCAGTATTTCCCAAAGTGGGTGATGCCACCCACTGGGGCACTGGATCCAGCAGGGGAATTGCAAGAGTAGATACCGACACTTGATCCTGGACCATGGGCTATCGTGTAATTTTAAAACAATTCTAAGAGGGTGACGAGTAATTTTTTTAAAGGGTAAAATTGGCCAAATACGTTTGGGAACGAATGGCTGATAGGGTCTTAGGACAGTAGTACACAGTCTTGATTAGTGTAGCGTTGCAGTAGGCTTTGAAGTCAGGAAGTTGAGTCCTACAACTTTTTAAAAATAGCTATCCTGGGTCCCTTGCAGTTCCATATGAGTTTTGGGATTCATTTGTTCATGTCTCCAGCTGGAACTGTGATGGGAACTGCATCGAACAGTAGCTCGATGCTGGAGTATTGCCATCTCACAATATGGATTCCCGATCCATGAGCCCAGGATGCCTTTCCATGTATTTAGCTCTTCCTTATTCCCTTCCGTGATGTTCCTTAATTTTTTGAGTACAAGTCTTGTTCTTCATTTATTGATTTTGCCCTTAAGTATTTACCTTTTTAATACTAAACAATTGATTTTCTTTTTAAAATCATTTTGTAAACAATTGATTTTCTTTCTATTTTTATCATTTTATTGGGTGCTCATACGACTCATCACAATCCACACATACCTCAATTGTATAAAGCACATTTGTACATTCATTACCCTCATCGTTCTCAAAACATTTGCTCTCCATGTAAGCCCCTGGTATCAGCTCCTCGTTTTTTCCCCCTCCCTCCCCGCTCCCCACTTCCTCATGAACCCTTGATAATTTATTATTGTTTTTCTTTTCTTTTTAAAAAATAATTTTATTAGGGGTTCATACAACTCTTATCACAATCCATACACACATCAGTTGTGTAAAGCACATTTGTACATTCACTGCCCTCATCATTTTCAGAACATTTGCTCCCCACTTAAGCCCCTGGCATCAGCTCCTCATTTTTCCTCCTCCCTCCCTCCTCCCCCCTTCCTAATGAACCCTTGATCATTTATAAATTATTATTTTATCTTATCTTACACTGTCCGAGGTCTTCCTTCACCCACTTTTCTGTTGTCTGCCCCCCAGGGAGGAGGTTATATGTAGATCCCTGTGATCCGTTCCTCAAGTGCATGTTCTTATGCCTATTGCCTCCTGATCTCAAGACGGCTGCCATGGTCCTAGACATCGCATCCACATCTCATTGCAACCAGTACGAAGAAAGGGAAAAGCAGACAGAAGGAAAAACCCCCAAAAGGCAGCAGGACTCCATTTTGTGTTATTAGAGAAACTTTTCTCATCTTTCAAAACCCCACAAGAAAACGTCTTCTTCCATTCAGTGGCCAGAGCCCTGCCATCGACCCACCCTATCTGGGAGGGAGGCTGGAAAAGAGAGTGCAGGCCGGTTTGATGGCCAAGATTTGCTTAGACAGATCGTGCTTCACAGGGCTGGGAGGATGTCGGCTTCTCTGACATGGAGCGTCTCCACCCTGGGCCTTCACGCAAGTGGGCTCTGTTAACAGGGAAGAAGAAGGAGTTGGTGCAGAATCTAAAGTAAACAGTCTGCCACACCTTCCCCAAACTTCCTGTTGCTCTTAAGCAAACTTAATTGTATTTGTTAGTTAGAACCAAAAGCTTCCTCCCCCCCCCCCCTGACACCTATTAAAGAAAATTGCCTTTTATCCCCTCATAGCTCTGGTTTCCCTCGTGGCTTGCTGTTAGGTGCCATGGAGTCGGGTTCTGACTCAGAGGGACCTTATGAACAATGGAAAGCAAAACTCGACCTGGCGCTGCGACATCCCCACAACTGCTTCTGTGCTTGAGCCCGTGGTGGCAGCCACTCTGTCAAAATTCATCTTGTGGAGGGCCTGCCTCTTTCGTGCTGCCCCTCTACTGGTTTCTAGTGGGGGTGACTTCCCCTAATGCCGCTTGGCCTCTTTTCCCCACTCCTTCCTCCTGTCCCGGGAGGTGAAATGGGGACCTGGATGGTTCTAGTTTCTCCATTGGGTGGGAGTGACTGATGATAGCCCAGGCCTTTCTCTCTCCCTCTCTCCAGGGGGCCCAGTGGGAGGCAACGGCCTGCATACCTGGTACAGACTCAAACTTGCCCTCAGGAGGGCCGATCCGGGGCTGGCCTGAAGGCCAGCAGTCGGCTCTCACACCTCAGTCACATTCTCTCCCAGATCACTTGTAACAGTGAGACAGGAGACTGGTAGGCTCAGGTGACATTTTTGTCAGCTCCATAACTTGTATGACCCAGTGCAAAATGAACATGTGAGGCCTCTTGTTCAGAATTATTTAAAAAGTGCAAGACAGCAGCCACAGCGCATGAGACCAAGGCCGGGCCTGTGCCCTCGCCCAGCCTGATGCCCAGGAATTCGCCTCTGCCCTTTGGTTCTGTTGCCCTTGTGGCTCAGCTGGTTCAGAGCCCTGGCAGGGAAGGCTGGGCTGTTTACTGGGCTTTTTGTTTTCTTAGAAGAAGATATATATCAACATTTTTGGACTATTTTAATAGTTTTGTTGACATATAATTCACATGCCATACAATTCAGTGGGTGGCATGAATTAAAAAGAGATGTACAGTCACCATCACATCCATTTTAGAACATTTTCTTCATTCTTGGGCTCATGATTATTAGCTCTCTATTTCCCCCCACCCTCCCCTTCCATAACCCCAAGAAACTATTAATCCAGTTACTGTCTCTATAGATGCTCATATTTCATATAAAGAAAAATACACCAACTATTGAATTGTGATAAGCCAATAAAAGATTTTTTTTTTCATTTTAGCACCAATTTATTTATTTATTTATTTTTATTTTATTTTTTTTAACATTTTATTAGGGGCTCATACAACTGTTATCCCAATCCATACACACATCAATTGTGTAAAG
>NW_022103915.1:27828032-27843328 GCF_000313985.2 Echinops telfairi
CGTCTCCCTTCACCCACTTTTCCGCTGTCCGTCCCCCAGGGAGGAGGTCACACATACATCCTTGTAATCGGTTCCCCTTTTCCAACCCACCAAACCTCTACATTCCCAGTATCACCACTCTCACCACTGGTCCTGAAGGGATCATTGCCCTGGATTCCCCTTCTCCGTGTTTCCAGTTCCTGTCCGTTAAGGTGTTACATTTTAACCTAACAGTAATAGGATATTTGGTCGGTTGACCTCCCTCTTGATCCAACCTGAATTTGCTCTAGCCTCAACTATTTCTCCCTTGTCACTAGACAGAAATTTCTTCTTTGGCGTTTTAATATTGTTGGTAGTCTTTTCTTTCTGATCCTGTATTTGTATCTGTATGTTATTATCTTTTTCTCTCTGTTTTAAATTTTTTGTATTTTATTGTTTCCATCGGGTTTCCCGGTTTATGAGGCACAGGAGCGGGGGCTGCATGGAGACAATAACTGATGCAATGGTTTATTGGGGGGGGGGGGCGTTGGGAATTGAGGAGCAGACAATGAGACTGGGAGGGGTGAGGGAGCCCTAGAACTGATTGTGATGACGTATCCAGAATTCTTTTTGAAAGTGACTTAACTATGGAAGTGTGTGCTGTGTGACTATGATATCAAGAAAACTACTAAAAAGATAAAATAGAAACCAAAGTTGACCCATTGTTACCATGGGCGAAGGAGGAAGAGTCTTCTTAGGGGCATTGAGCTTACGTTATTTGGCAAGGCTGGAATAACGGTCGCACAGCACGAAGACCATGGTCAGTGGCACTGACTATCCATGTGGGGGGTGTGCACTTGGACAATGCTTGTTGTGTGGTTTTTGCTGACTCATCGCGACCCCGTGTGGGTTTCTGAGACTGTAACTGTTCACAGGAGTGGAGAGCTCAGTCTTTCTCCCATGGAGCTGCTGGTGGTTTTGAACCACCAACCCGGTGGATCGCAGCCCAACTTGGAACCACTATGCTGCCAGGGCGAGATTGTTGTGAATATTTTTGCCACAATTAAGAAAAATTACACTTATAACAATGAATGCAAGTTAGAAGAA
This sequence comes from Echinops telfairi, assembly GCF_000313985.2. NCBI lineage: Eukaryota > Metazoa > Chordata > Mammalia > Afrosoricida > Tenrecidae > Echinops > Echinops telfairi. The sequence continues at coordinate 27,829,098 of NW_022103915.1, forward strand.
AATGTTCTAAAATTGATTGTGGTGAAAAGATATGGTTGAACTATTGAATTGTATGCCGTGTGGATGAAGTGTCACTAAAACTGTTTTAGAAAAAAATTTAACCAAAAAATATTTTTCTTTTAAACCAGAATTATTGGGACTTTTTAAAACCTCATGAACAGCCAACTTGAATTTCCAAAAGATAACAATTTCCTTCCCTCCCCAGTTCCCTGCGGTGCTCACACCCCCCCTCACACACATGTATATACATCTGGCTTATTCACGTGGGGCGAGGCTAGAGTCTAGTCTGTCCTCCAGCCCCCTCATCAAGATTCTAGAAATGAAGGTGCAGAACCTGGCTTAGGAGTGTGTAGACCTGGTCTCTGAGTTCCCCTCCACCGGGGACTCGGGAGTCGACGGGGATAAACCATTGATCGCCTGCGCGACCGAGGGTTTTCATCTGCTAACGGAGCCGACGGTCACGTGCACAGAAAGTGACCGAGACAGGGAGGGCAGAATCTGGCGCACATGCCCGCTCCCTCCTTCTTTCCTTCTTGTACGCCATCGTGACTGCGTGGGGTAGTGCTGGAGCGACAGATGCCCTCACCCCTGAATTGTAAACAATCCCTGTGAGAGCGTTTATTTTTTAAATAAAGTATCTGGCATTGAAAGAAAAGCTTCAGAGATACAGATTCAATAAATAGATACATTCATAGTCATCACAGTTCACATGCTGTGATGCCCAGTGCGTACCGCGCACGAGGCAATGGCTCCGCGGCTGCGGGAGCAGCATCGGAATGTGATTCTCAGTCATCCACTGAGAAGGAAGCCTGCGCCCATAGCAACTGCTCTCCATCCCCACCACCCCGCCCCTGCCCACCCCAGCCCGCGGCTCTCCTCCCACAAGGCCCTGGCACACCACTCCTGTTGTGTCCGATTCGAATCTTCTGGGTCAGTATGTGGGTCTCTGCAACTGGCTCCTCTCCTTGGCACAGTGTCTTCACGGTTCATCCGGGTTCTGGCATGTCTGTCCTACATGGCTTTCTGTGGCCAAGCCACATTCCACCACCTGGCTAGCCCACATCTTGCTTACCTATTAATCAGTTGTTGAACACTTGCTTGTCGTTACTCCCTCGCCATCACGAACAGTGTCACTATTAACATTTACGGACAAGTTGTTGTGTGTAGGGGTCTTTATTTCCATCGGGCAGCTCTCTAGGAGGAGATCACTGCCTCCAATGGGAACTCCATTTTTTGTTTGTTTGTTTTATTAATTTATTTATTCTTTTTTTTTTACATTGTATTAGGGGCTCATACAACTGTTATCCCAATCCATACACACATCAATTGTGTAAAGCGCATTTGTACATTGTTTCTCAAAACATTTTCTCTCCATTTACCCCCCCGACATTAGGTCCTCATTTTTCCCCTCCCTCCCCGCTCCCCCCTCCCACATGAGCCCTTGATAGTTTATAAATGGGTATTTTGTCATATCTTGCCCTGTCCGACGTCTCCCTTCATCCACTTTTCGGTTGTCTGTCCCCCAGGGAGGAGGTCACACACAGTTCCATGTAATCGGTTCCCTCTTTCCTACCCATTCTCCCTTTACCCTCCCTGTTTTGCCACTCACACCATTGGTCCTATAGGGCTCATCTGTCCTGGATTCTCTGTATTTTCAGTTCCTATCTGTACCAGTGTACCTCCTCTGGTCTAGCCAGTCTTGCAAGATAGAATTCGAGTCATGGTAGTGGGAGCGGGGAGGAAACATTTAGGAACTAGAGGAAGATTGTATTTCTCATCATTGTCACATCACACCCTGACTGGCTCATCTCCTCCCCGAAACCCCTCTGCAAGGGGATCTCCAGTGGCCTACTAATGGGCTTTGGATCTCCACTCCGCACTCCCCCCATCATTCACTATGGTAAGATTTTTTGTTCTGATGATGCCTTACACCTGATCCCTTCGACACCTCGTGGTTGCATAGGCTGGTGTGCTTCTTCCATGTGGGCTTTGTTGCTTCTGAGCTTGATGGCCGCTTGATTACCTTCAAGCCTTTAAGACCCCAGACGCTATACTTTTTGATAACTGGGCACCATCAGCTTTCTTCGCCACATTTGCTTATGCACCCATTTGTCTTCAGTGATCCGTTTGGCACCCCGTGATCACACAGGTTGATATGTTGTTCCATGTGGGCTTTGTTGCTTCTGAGCTAGATGGCCGCTTGTTTACCTTCAAGCCTTTAAGACCCCAGACGCTATATCTTTTGATAGCCAGGCACCATCAGCTTTCTTCACCACATTTGCTTATTCACCCGCTTTGTCTTCAGCGGTTGTGTCGGGAAGGTGAGCATCCATTTTTTAACACTTTCAGAAATGGCCGAACTGTTAGTCAATATGTCCACACCATTTTATAATCCCATCAGCAATGTAAAAGGGTTCTCATGTCTCGACCTCTTCACCAGCCCTTGTTACTGGTTGTCTTTTTTATTTTAGTTCCCTAGCAGGTTTGGCCCAGCCCCTGCGTGTCTGTCCGTGGAGGCTTGCTTGTAGCTGTAATACTGACTAGGTAGAAGCTGAGCTTCCACACTGAGGTAGACTGGGAAGAAGGGCCGGGTCCTCACTTCTGAAACCAGCCAGGGACAACCCTGTGGGTGGCAGTGTTCCCACCCCACTGTGCACGGGGTGGCCATGGCTCATGGTTGATGGCACCTAACCAGAATGGCCAGGACCAGTTGCCATAGAGTCATGACAACCCCGTGTGGGTTTTCCATGACTGAAGCGGATCGCCAGGCCTTTCTTCCAGCACTCCTCTGGGCTGATTGAAACCTCTCACCTCTTGGTGAACCGCAGAACACAGTGCCCACATCACCCTGGAGCCCCTGTGGGTTTGATCCCGATCCCGCCCATTGTGATCTTTATTTGATTTTTCTCACTAACGATTAATGATAGTGAACATAATTTTCTTTCTCTTTTAGAAATCCTTTTGGAAAAGTTGATTTTTTTATTGAATGTAATTTTCACATGCATCTATCTGTATATATATATAAAATCTCTATCTAAATCCTTTCATTTGAGTTCCTTATCTTTTGATTATTGAATTGCAAGTGTTCTTGATAGACTCTGGACACAAGGCTTTGATCTGCCATACAACTTGCAGGTATTTTCTCCCACTTTGTGGCTTGTCTGTTCACTTTCTAGATGGTATCCTTTGAAGAACAAAAGTTCTTAATTTTCATGAGTGTCAACTTAGTGATCTCTTTGTCCATGTTTATGGAGATGTATCAAAGAAGCGTCGCTTAACCTGGTATCATAAACATTTACTCTATATTTTCTTCTAGGAGTTTTGTAGTTTCCGCTTTTCTGTTATAGATGGTTTGGGGTAGGTATACAAACTCATTCTTCTGCTTGTCTAGATCCAGTCAGCACCACTGGTTGGGAAGGCCATTTCCTCCCCATTAAATTGTTTTGGCACTCTGAAAACCAATTGATCCTAAGTGGAAAGGCTTATTTTTGGATACTCATTACCCTTCTGTTGGTCTATGTCTAGGCTTAATGCCTATACCACACTGTATTGATTACTGTGGCTTTGAAGTATGGTTTTAAATTGTGAATTATAGATGTACCATCTTGGGTCTTCTTTTCAAGAATGTTTTTAACTATCCAGTGCCCGTTGTATTTCCATATGAATTTTAGGATCAGTCTTTCAATTTACCCAGAAAAACCAATGGGAATTCTGAATAGGATTGTGCTGAATCTAGAGATAGTTGTGAGAAGGATTGGTATCCTAACAATATTAAGACTTCTGGTCCCTGAGCATGGGATGTAATTCGATTTGTTTAGACTTTCTTTCAGTAATGTTTTACAGCTTCCAGTGCACACTCTCAGATATACATTTCTTTTAGTAAACAATTTTTTCATAAGTATTTTATTTTTCTTGATGTTATTAGATTCCTGGGTAGCACAACCAGTTTGCATTTGACTATGAACTTGGCATTTCCAGCCCACCCAGAGGTGTGGTGTAAGAAAGGTCTGGTCACTGCCTCCATGAAGATTACAGCCAAGAACCTCAACCTCGACCTTGATGGAGTAGTTAATTACGTACTGTGACACAGAGGGTCACCCATGAGTCAGAATCACCTCAACACCAGTGGGTTGGGTTTGGCATTTATGCTGCTTTTAATGAAATTATTTTGTTAGCTTGATTTTTCAGAAGACAGTAGTTTACAGAAATACAAGTGTTTGCATATTGATCTTGTATACCGCCAACCTTGCTGGATTTATTTGTTCTAGTTGTTTGTTCGCTGGTTCTAGTGCTTTCCTATGTGTAATACAATCATATCATCTGGGAGGGAGGCGGAAAAATGAGGAGCTGATGCCAGGGGTTTATGTGGAAAGCAAATGTTTTGAGAATGATGAAGGTAGTGAATATACAAATGTGCTTTATACAATTGATGTATGTATGGATTGTGATAAAAGTTGTATGAGCCCCCAATAACATGATTTTTTAAAATCATATAATCTGTGTTCTACTCTGGATACTTTTTTTTCTTGCTTAATTGTCCTGGGCTAGAAGTTTCAGAACAATATTGAATGGTGTTGTTCCTCCTCCCCCCCTCCAAACCCCCCCCCCCCACAACATGTATTGTGAATCTTTTTTTAAAAATCATTTTATTGGGGGCTCATACAACTCATCACAATCCATATATACATCCACTGTGTAAAGCACATTTGTACATTCGTTGCCCTCATCATTCTCAAAACATTTACTTTCCACTTGAGCCCTTGGTATCAGCTTCTCATTTTTTCTCCTCCCTCCATGTTCCCCCCTCCCTCATGAACCCTTGAAATTTATTAAATTATTATTATTTTATCATTTCTTACACTGCCTGATGTCTCCCTTCACCCACTTTTCTGTTGTCCATCCCCTAGGGAGGAGGTTATATGTAGATCCTTCTAATTGGTTCCCTGTATTGGGAATCTTAATCCCAATATACTCCCATTTGGGATTAAGGTCTTCTTTGTTGTGTTATTAAGGCAATCTCAGGATAAGGTGTGCTTTAAGACACTTCATGCTGAGATATAAAAGAGTAGATCCCACATTTTAGAAATCAAGCAAAAACTGGAGAATGCTGGATGCCACATGCCACGCCTAGAGAGCTCCAGGAAATACAGAAGACATGAGAGAAGCCAAGACAGTGTTTTCCTCCCGAGCAGACAGGTGGGGCTTTTCCTAGTGAGCACCCTGCATGCAGGCTCCTAGCCTCCTAAACTGTGACTGGGAGAAAATGTCTGTTCATTTACACACACACACACACACACACGCGCGCTTTGTGGTATTCCTGTCACAGCAGCACCTATAGAAGTGGCGAGGGTGGACTTCTTAGAAGGCAATCGGTCGGTCTTTCACGCGGCAGTACACAGTCTCTTGATCGGATGGAGGAAGTAAGTCCTCGTCTAATCCTAGCTTGTTGAGTGGTTTTGTCCTGAGGGGTGTTTGAGTTCCACCAATGCCTTTTCTGTGCTTATTGTTGTGTCCGGGTAGCATTTGTTCTTCATTCTAATAGTAGGGTGCATCATATGCCCTGTTTTTCAAATATTAAAGCAACTTTACAATCCCACTTTGTCATTAGGTCTTTAGTTATTATAGTTATCAATAGGGTCATTATTTTTTTAAAGATTGGAAACTGCCAAAAGGTAGAGAGACATTAGACCAATTATAACCAGAACCAGGATTCTTGGATGGATTTTTTAGGATATTAATGCAAGAAAAGAAAGAAAAAAAGCAAACATGACTCCACAGACTGTATTTCATTAATTTTTGTGGGAAACTAACAAGTGTCATTCCCGCAGATTCTCCCCTAACAGCTATGCTGCCTTAAAGTGAGCACATGGTTGATTCTGTCGCCCTGTAGATCCCCTCCCACTGAGGCACCCATCCCCCTTCATGCCTTCCCCCAATGCAAGTATGTATTGGGTTTCCTCACCTGTGAGCTCAGGGACTTTACTCTGATTACCACCCACCTTGTGACCCATGTAACTCCTGAATATTTATGACTAATGGCTACCTATAAAAGCCCTCTGGTCCTCCTTCCCTCTCCCTCCTTCCTTCCTTCCCTACTCCCTGTCCCTCCCTCACTCTCCCCCTTGGGTCTCCTATCCCAGCGTGGACCACCCAGCCAGGGCTGAGGTGAGCATGCTACTCTGAAATGTGTCTGACTCCTTTACAATGTAAAAAACCTAAAGGGCAAAGTGGCTTAATTGAGCCTGTAACCTTATTGGTAAACTTAGAGAAAAAATATCTGTTTGGTAAGTTAGTTCGAAAACCGCTGGACAAATTTATTAAGAATTTTTTCAGTCTTTCAAATCATCCAGAGTGTGGTAAGAAGTTCTCATGATTAGCTCTCAATTCTCTGAGAGCTGGGAGCCTACATTTACATAACAATGAACTCCATCTAAGTAGTTATATTGGTCCCAAACCAAGCAAGTTAACTGAGATTGCTAGCTGTGCCTTAAAGTCTCCATTGTGTGTGTGTGTGACAGAAGGGGGAGAAGAGGAATCTTATGTATGACAAATTTCATTTGGTCATTTTAACCAAAACATTTTCCTCCTTACTCAAAGCTTGTAACAAAACTAGGGCAGAAACACATTTTCATTTTGACAGAGAGAGCTGACCCTAAGGAGTGCCAAGAACATGGAAAAGGAGTTTGGGATCCAGGTCCATTTGTCACTTGGAGAAAGGGCCATACATTGACTTTTTGCAAAATAAAGCTGATGGCTTCTCTTAGAAAGATGCAACCACGTTTGGAGAAAGATGAAGGACGTGGAAGAAATGAGAAACCACCCAATCTTAACCATCATTCTGTTTCCAGTTGCTGACTCCCTGAAGGGAGGGGCTATTGGCTGATGTTTTCACAGCCAAAGGAGATAGGCGGATTTCTTTTCAGCCAGGAAGGCCCAGAAGAAAGATGGGAAGCTCATGCTGGGCTCCAAGAGTGGAGGGAACAGGCAGACATCCTGATGAGGAAGACAAACATTTCAATTTCACTCTGGGTTTCAAAACTGCCTTATGTGTGGGTGCCAGCCCTGGCTGTTTAGCCATTAACTCTCAGGCATGGACTAACTGGCTGGTCTTTAACGAAGCCAGCTGTGGCTTCTATTTGATAGCGGGTGAAGCATTTGCAGAATATGAAAACTCCACTACTGTGGAGGGGAGAGGAGACATGGAAACCTGTGAAGTTATGAGTTACTGGCATATCGTTGCTGACAGACTCAGATGGCTCAAATGTCAGGGGCCACATGGGAAGGTGTTAAGAAATGACACTGTAACTATTATTGATTGGGGCCCCCACTGAAAGTTTTTAACTAATTGCTTAGAAGAATCCAACAACACCTCATGTGATGATGTCAGTAATTGTGAGTGGCACAAGACCCCTAATGGCATTGCCACTACCAGGTCAAAGTTGATGGCCTGGCGTGAGGGAGGCCTTGCGGGGGCCCCCCCCCCCAGGTCACTGATGCCTGCGACAGGACCTGAACAGTGGGACCTGTGGAAATTACCACTAAGCCTTTAACAGGCTATAGGGGAAGCTTTACTGGCACCAGTCAGTCTGGCTATACTTATGCTTTTCACAAGGATGAGACTCGATACATAGTCTTGTGTGTAAAGCTGCCTTATGTATTTGCTGCAGGAAACATCATCATAAATGAAACTGCTCACAGTGCCACTTGCCATAATTGTAAATTGTTCACTTGCATTTACCATGCTCTGCTTATAAACCTTTCGAAAGACAGCATCCTCATCCTAAAGAGCAGGATGGGGGTGTGGATTCCGGTGGAGATGAAGTGCAGATGGGAGAGCAGTCCAGAATCGTCCTTCCTGATGCAAGTGATGTTGGAGATGCTGAAAAGACCTCGCCGATTCGTGGGAATGTTAATCACAGCTGTAATTGGACTCATAGCCATTGCCACCACTGCTGCCGTCGCTGGGGGAGGTCTACAAGAGTCCATCAAAACTCAACATTTCGTGCCAAAGTGGCAAGTGAACTCCCATCAGCTCTGGGCCACTCAGGCAAAGGTGGACGAGGAACTGGGGGGAAAGTAGCGGAGCTGCAGCAAACTGTCCAGTGGTTTGGAGATCAAATCATGGACTTGCAACATCAATTAACGTTAAAATGTGACTGGAATGTAACTGATTTTTGTATAACCCCTTACTCATATAATAAGACACTGTATGATTGGGATTTGATTAGAAAACATTTGCAAGGGCTTAAGGGAAATGTTTCTTTAGATGTTGACCAGCTGAAAAAGGATATTTTCTATACATTCAAAGACAGACTCAAGGAGTCTCCTGGCTCTGATATGATTAAGCCATTGGTGGATAGCATGGCAGGATTGCATCCGGGAGCTTGGGTTCAAAGTATTTCTCACAGCCTGGGTTCCAGCCTAACAGTGCTGCTCATAATCATAATTTTTGTCCTGGCTATCACGTGTCGCTTCTATAGAAAGCCAAGGCATGTGAAGGAGAATCATACGGCCTCTATGGCAGAGTGTTTATGGACAAATCCTTTATTCTCTCGCAAAGAAGCCTGGCAGGCTAGGTTTCTAGAGGTGGAGGGGGACCTTCACCCTTGTGAGTTGTAGGTAAGTCCGAATCACATTCTCATGATATTGTTCCCCACTTTACCCTCGTGTAAGGTGCTGATTTGAAGTTGTCTCTTACTTGCACATAGCTGATTGCTGTGTGGCCGGCTGCTTTTACTATACAAGCAGACGCTCCTATTGGCTCTATTTCTTCCCGCCCCGGCACCTAATGCCTCTCATACCTTCCCCCAATAGCAGATGGGCATAGGGGGACTTTATCCCCCATGCCTAGATTCAAAATGTTTACGATAAGCCTGAAGTTTTGGCTATACTAATTTGGTCATTAAATTTGCCTTGACAGCTTTCCATGTATAGAAAATAGCCGTGTAGCCACTGTAGCTCTTTTGAATTTTATATATAAAACAAAAGGGGGAATTGTGGGAAACAGAAAGATTTCTCCTAACTTGTCTCCCCCAAATATATCCCGAACTTAGCTGCTTGCTACACGTGGCAGATGATTATACACTCGGAGGTCAACAGAAATAGGTCAGGGGTTGTTCTCGCTAAGGGTTATCAGCCATTCAGAGCAAGCAGACACCACTGTTTACCCCACACAACAAGTAGGGCCCACCTTGCCACTCTCCCTAGCCCTCTCAGCCCACGCTGTGCGTGGACCTGGCTGGTAAGATCATGGCCGTCCAGGAGGTGAGCATGCTACCATGAAATGTGTCTGACTCCATTATTTCAATCTCTCTTCTATCTCTCATGCTCTCCATTACTTTATTATAATCTTTATATATCTTAACCATACAATTGTGCTTACTGAACCCGTGATTAGTTGTGGGGGGCTGGCCTTTCTCTCCACACTTATTCTCTATGACTTTAGTATAATCTTTATATTTTACAGCTGTACAATTGCGCCTACCGAACCCGGGATTATTTGTTAGGGCTGGCTCCCCTGACAATTTTTTATGTATTGAATTAGAAAATAAATACAGTAGCTACAAAAACACCTCGGATATAAATCCCACACAGTGAGTGCTGTAGCTCACTGTGGGACTGCGCAACGGGGCGCGTCCCTCTAGCACTGTGCTCCAGAAGCAACAACTTGGGTGGCCTGCTCACACTTGTGTGTGCTGTGTATTTTCAATAACTGCTCCCTGTTTGCTTGGCCTGAAAATTCTTCCATGCCCCCTCTGCCCTGCCCCTCCCCCGGCATCCCACAGGAACGTCAGATCGAATCTTTTCCCCACTTCTCTGTTTGGTTCTGACACCATTTGCCCAGCGCATGTGTCACATCTTTCTTTGACCTTGAGGGCCCGGAGCTAGATCCGAGGTCCCAAGTTAAAAGGACACTGGCCTGCCCGCTGCCAAAGAGGCAGATGCCGGCTGCAAGGTCAGAGGCCTCTCTTGCTCTTCCTCACTTCGGATCTGCTAGCTTCCATGCCTCCCTTGGGTGTGATCATTTGCTGCAACACAAAACTCCCAGAAAGAACTACACTTACCAAGACAGTTTCATTGTAGGAGAAAAAGGATACAAATGCAAAGATGTCCAGTCCCCCAACACACACACACACCCAAAAGGACAGCCCCACAAGGAGCCCTGGTGGTGTTGTGATTAAGAGCTGGGCTGCAATCCACAGGGTCAGCAGTTCGAAACCACCAGTAGCTCCAAGGGAGAAAGGCTAGGCAGCACACAGCTACAGTCTCAGAAACCCACAGGGGCAGTTCTCTCCTGCCCTACAGGGTCACTAGGAGTGGGCACCGACTCAGTGGCAGTGAGTGAGTGATGGACATAGTTGTATAATCCCCAGGCGATACAAATGGTCAAGACCACAGCTATCAGTTGACAGGTTGGGAGATGAGACCTACCCAGGCATCTTAGGAGACAGATCTAGAGATAGCTTCGGAAAGTTTGGGGATCTGCTTCTACAGGGCCATGGCCATAAACCCCCATAGAATGCAGATCTACTAGGATGCAGAGGGATGGCCATGTGTCAGAATTGATCCGATGGATGGAAGCTGGAACATTCAATCAAACCCACTGCATGGAGTCCATTCTGACTCGTCGTGGTCCTACAGGACAGAGTAGAACTGCCCCTGTGGATTTCCGAGACTGTCACGCTTTACAGGAGTAAAAATTTTCTCCCTTGGAACAGCGGGTGGTTTAGAACTGCCCACTGTGCGGCTAGCCCCAAACATAATGTGATGCCACCTGGGGAGGAGATTATATAAGCACATTCAAGTCCTTCGCCCCGGGACCTGCTGTTGTGAAGTGGTGGTAAAGGAGCACCACAAAATGGGGTGGTTTGACCTGAGATTATCATCATGAGCTAAGTCCCTCTGACCTGGCCCGCCTCCCATACCTGACTGGTCTCTCCAGTATAACCTGTCACTTCTGGAGTCGGCCAAGGGAACGCTGACACCTGAGGGACAATTCAAGGGTTGGGTTTTTGCTCTTTTGCTTTTTGGTGTATGTGTATTATTAAGGATTTCTCTCAGGTACCAAGAACCAACACACACACACACACACACACACACACACACACACACGAACCCAGACCAAATCTTGGACTAAAAATAATGTAAACTCCATAACACCTCCAGGCTATATAATTCTTGGGTGGCATTCATTAGTTTTGGTATATTATTGGTGTTTTAAATATGTTTTCTTGGATTTTGCCTATATTATATTCTAATTTTTCTATGTTAAGTAAATGTTTCTTCTGTCATAATAATTTTTAAAAGGGTACTTAAAAAAACCCCAAACATTCACCCTTTGATAGTTGCCCAGGAGACATAAAAGCCTCTGTTGACACAAAGCCCTTATTTGTCCTACCTCCAAACTGGAAACAACCCAAATGTCTATCCACAGACCTGTAGATAAATAAACTGGCACTCAAGATAATCAAAACCAACCCATCAATAAAGGGGAATAAATGGTTGATACAAGCAACAAAGCAACAGAATTGGGTGGGTCTCAAAATATTATTATGCACTGTGAAAAAATACCAGAGAAGGCAACATACAATATGTTCCCACTCAAATAATATTCTGGAGATTGTAAACTGGTAACAGGTCCAAGGATTGGCACTGGTAGTGGGGAGCTCCAAAGAAATGGGGATCCCACATAATCCCATGCTTTGAATCTGGGCAGATTACTTAATTTAAATATTACCTCCACAATGCTGTAAAGAAATTCTACCAAATGATGGTAATATTTCAATAAATAATACAAAGTAAATATTAAATAATTTGAATAATAGTAAACAAATACTGTTAAATAAAATACATGCTCTTGATTCCAACTGAAAAAAGTAAGTTGGCATATCAAGGGGACTTGCTTGATTTAGCATAACTGAAATGTTTAGAAACAGAAATCAGGCATGGTTGGATCAGACCATTCCTTCCATGTGTCTGTGCGTCCCTGTAAATCCCCCTCTTGATGTGGTTTCAGCCTTAGTGAGGCAGGCATTTCTTGTGACGATCAAATGCCTGGTGGCACAGGGGTGGACTGCGTCTGTACGAGATGGGCTATCATCGACAAGCTCAACGGTACAAAACCACCAGCCAGCTCCGTTTTCCAAGGCAACTACATACACGGACTTCTCCAGATGGGATACAAAGAAATAAAATTGACAATAGGAAAGTTCATTATCAGCAGCTAAAACCAGACCAGGGGCTGACTGTGGAACAGACCATTAGTTGTAAGTTCAGGTTGAAGCTGACGAACCTTATAAGTCCATGAAAGCCAAAATACAACCTTGAGTCTATCCCACCTGAATTTCGAGAACATCCCAAGAATAGATTTGAAACGTTGAACACTAATGACATAAGACCTGATGAACAGTGGAAGGACATCAAGAATATCATACAGGAAGAAAGCAAAAGGTCATTAAAAAGGCAGGAAAGAAAGAAAATGTCAAAGTGGATGTCAAGAGAGACTGTGAAACTGGCCCTTAAATGTAGAGTGCCCAGGCAAATGGCAGAAAACATGAATTAAAAGAGCTCAATATTGTAATAAAAGGTGCAAAGACCTGGAGTTAGAGAAGACAGAACATGCTTAGCAGATCTTAGACCGAAAGAGCTAGTGGACAAATTCAAGCCTCGAGTTGCCTTCTTGAAAGCTGGTGTTGCTGTTAGGGGCCTTTGAGCCTGTTCTGACTCGTAGCAATTTGGATGCACAAGGGTGCATGGTCCTCGGCCAGCATCACAATTGTTCTTATGGGTGAGCCCATGGTTGCAACCTCTGTGTCAAAGAAGATGCTCTGGATAAAATGTCGAATGATGCAGGAAGCATCAAAAGAAGACAGAAAGAATACACAGTTAGCGTATGAAAAAGAACTCGACATTCAACTATTTCGAGAAGTAGCATATGAACAAGAACCAGTGGTACTGAAGGAAGAAGTAAGTCCAAGCTACACTGGAGGCACTGAAGGCATTAGCCAAAAACAAGGCTCCAGGAAATGATAGAATATGAATTGAAATGCTTCAACAAGAGGATGAAGCACTCACATTTCTACGAGTATCCATAGCAGGAAATTTGGATGATAATTACTTGGCCAACTTACTGGAAGAGATGCATATTTGTGTCCAATCCATTCCAAAGAAAGGTGACCTAACAGGATGCACAAATTATATTACAGTATCATTGATATTACAAGCATGTAAAATGTTGTTGAAACTCATCCACCAACGACGGCAGCGGTACATTGTTGGGAGCTGTCAGAGGTTCAAGAAGATTCAGAAGAGGACATGAAACAAGAGATGTGATTGCTGATGTCAGATGGATCTTGGCTCAAAGCAGGGAATACCAGAAGGATATTTCCTTGTGTGTGTGTGTGTTTTTGACTATGCAAAGGCACTTAACTGTGTGGATCATAACAAATGACGGATAGCCTTGAGAAGAATGGGAATTCCAGACCACTTCATTGTGCTCATGCAGAACCTACACGCGGATCAAGAGGCAGTTGTGTGAACAGAGCAAGGGAAACTGCATGGTTTAAAATGAGGAAAGGTGGGCGTCAGGGTGGTCTCCTCTCACCAGACTTGTTTAATCTGTAAACTGAGCACACAATCAGAGAAGATGGATTATGCGAAGAAGAATGCAACATTAGGTTTAGAGGAAGACGTAGTAGCATCCTGTGATATTTAGATGATGCAATCGTGCTTGCTGAAAGTCAGGAGGACTTGAAGCACATGCTGATGAACATGAAGGATTTCAGCCTTCAGTATGGATTACAACTCAATGGAAACAAAACCCAAATCCTCACAACTGGACCAATAGGGAGCATCATGATAAACGGAGAAAAGACTGAAATTGTCAAGTATTTCATCTTGCTTGGACCCACAATCAATGCTCATGGAAGCAGCAGTCAAGTGATCAAAGGATTCATTGCATTTGATAAATTGCTGCACAACACCTATTTAAAGTGTTGAAAAGCAAGGCTGTACCTAAGGTGCACCTGACCCAATTATGGTATTTTCTTTCTTTTTAAAAAATCATTTTGTTAAAAAAAAAATCATTTTGTTGGGAGCTCTTACAGATAGCATAACATTCCACAGTTCAATCACATCAAGCCATATTATACAATTGCTACCACAATCAGTTTCAAAACATTTTCTTTCTTTTTGAACTCTTTGATGTCAGCTCCCCCCACCCCACCCCACCC
>NW_022103915.1:27844370-27857845 GCF_000313985.2 Echinops telfairi
GGGGAAAATGAGGACCTAATGCTGGGGGCTTAAGTGGAGAGGAAATGTTTTGAGACTAATGAGGGCAATGAATGTACAAATGCGTTTTACACAATTGATGTATGTATGGATTGTGATAAGAGTTGTATGAGCCCCTAATAAAATGATTTTTAAAAAACATAATAGTAAGGGGAGGAAATATTTAAGAACTAGAGGATAGTTATGTGGCTCATCGGTGCCATACCACAGCCTGGATTTATCATCCCTTCCGTGTGGTCCAATGATCTTACAGGTGGGTTTTGGGTCTCCGTTACCTCCATGCCCCTTCAGGTCAATTTCCAACCGTGGTAATTTTGATTGCCACATATGCTCTGAAAGTTGGACATTGAATCAGGAAGACTGAAAAGGAATAGATGGATTTGAATTATGGTGCTGGCACAGAATACTGAAAGTACCATGGACTGCCAAAAGAGCCAACAAATCTGTCTTGGAAGAAATACAGCCAGAATGCTCCTTAGAGGCAAGGATGGTGAGACTTCATCTCATGGACTTCGGACATAGCGTCAGAAGCGACCAGTCCCGACAGAAGACATCATGCTGGGTCAAGCAGAGGGACGGCAACAAGGGGGAAGGCCGTCAATGAGATGGATCGACACAGTGGCTGCAACAATGGGCTAGAACATAAGAAATATTGTGACACAGGACTGGTAGTGTTTCACTGTTGTTCTTAGGTTCACTGTCCTTTCATGTCCCTCTTCATTCATGGAAACAAAAAGTTGAATGGAAGGAGGTCAGGTGAGTCAGGTGTGTAGGGCAAGAGAGGCATGCTGACTTTTTGCCAAAAACTGGATGCTGAGATGTCTGTGTGAGCAGGTGCATTGTCGTGGTAGCAAAACCAGTCCCCCATCTGTCACAAATAAGGCCTTTTTTGTTGCACACTGTTATGCAATCTTTTCAGAACCTCTAAATAGAACGCTTGATGAACAGTTTGACCTGGTGGAATGAATTCCAAATGCACTACAAATCGACATTTTCATCCTTTCAGGAAGTTGACAGACATCCAGAACAAGGTCATCAGTCAACATTGCATCTTTTTTGAAATGAGAAAACCACTCATACAACTGAGTTTTCCCCCATAGCGCTATCCTTATAAGCTGTGTGCAACATCACAACTGTTTCTGTGGCATTTTTAAATTTCACAGTCTCACGCTGTTCTCTTAAATCAGTCACCACGAAAATCGAGGTTCAAGCAAAACTGCTTTTATGAACAAATTCATTATGACCAGAGAGAACCTTCCCACGCAACGCCACTGGGTGCACTAACTCAAGCAAGTTGCTCAATGATTGCCTAGTGGGAAAAATGCATCCTACGGAAAGCTCCGTCCAGTAGAGCTTTTTTCCATTTTGGGGGGAAGGTACCCTGTCATATATATTCGCCCATCTCCCTCTTGTGGAATATTCTCCTTTGCCCAATTAACACCTGTCTGCCCTCTAGCCTATAATTCTGCTTTCCTCCCTTTCTTTTCTTTTTTTTTTTTGATGCTTCCTGCATCATTCAATATATTCACCCCCCACCAAGGTATGTGTTTTAATATTTTTAAATCATTTTATTGGGGGCTCATACAATGCTTACCACAATACATACATACATCCATTGTGTCAAGCACATTTGCACATTTGTTGCCCTCATCATTTTCAAAACATCTGCTTTCCACTGGAGCCCTGGCATCAGCTTCTCATTTCCCCCTCCCTCCCCGTTCCCCACTCCCTCATGAACCCTTGATAATTTACAAGTGATTATTATTTTGTCGTATCTTACACTGTCTAACATCTCCCTCACCCACTTCTCTGCTGTCTGTCCCCAGGGAGAAGGTTATAGGTAGATCCTTGTAATTGGTTCCCCCTTTCTACCCCACCTTCCCTCCACCCTCCCGGTATCACCACTCTCACCACGGGACCTGAGGGGTTCATTTGTCCTGGATTCCCTGTGTTTCCACTTCCCATCGGTACCAGTGTACATCCTCCAGTCCAGCTGAATTTGTGAGGTAGAATTGGGATCATGATAGTGGGGGGGAGGGAGGAAGCATTTAAGAACTAGAGGAAAGTTATTTGTTTCATGGTTGCTACACTGCCCCCTGACTGTCTCATCTCCTCCCCACAGCCCTTCTATAAGGGGATGTCCAGTTGCCCACAAATGGCCTTTGGGTCCCCACTCTGCACTCCCCCTCATTCACAATGATGTGATTTTTGTTCCTTGATGCTTGATACCTGATCCCTTAGACACCTCGTGATCACACAGGTTGGTGTGCTTCTTCCATGTGGGCTTTAATGCTGCTTCCCCTCCCTTTCTTGATAACCATCGAAGTCTTTCTTTGGGTATGAAAACTTTTTCTTGATTTTCTTTTTTTTTAGTAACAATGGTCTCATACCATATTTGTCCTTTTGTGATCAACTAATTTCATTCAACATAATGTCCCCTAACTCCATCCATGTCACGAGGTGCTGCACAGACACCTCTGTAAGTAGTCTTGCCTCTAAGGAGCATTCTGGCTGTACTTCTTTGGAGACAGATTTGTTGGTTCTTTTGGCAGCCCATGATACTGCCAAGATGTTCCACCAGCACCAAAATTCAAATGCATTTGTTCTTCCTTGGTGTCCTTATTCAATCTCCAACTTTCCACGTGCATATGAAGTTATTGAAAATACCCTGGTTTTAGGGTACAGATAAGAGCTGGAAACACAGGGAATCCAGGACAGATAAACCCCTCAGGACCAATATTGAGAGTGGCCATACCAGGAGGGTAAGGGGAAGTTGGGTGGAGAAAGGGGGAATCGATCACAACAATCTACATATAACCCCCTCCCTGGGGGACAGACAACAGAAAAGTGGGTGAAGGGAGACATCGGACAATGTAAGACGTGAAAAAAATATATAAATTATCAAGGGTTCATGAGTGAGGGAGGGTGTGGGAGGGGGAAAAATGAGGAGCTGATACCAAGGGCTCAAGTAGAAAGAAAATGTTTTGAAAATGATGATGGCAACAAGTGTAAAAATGTGCTTGACACAATGGATGGATGGATGGTTTGTGATAAGAGTTGTACGAGTCCCTGTTAGATTCCTCAGGTGGGAATTACTTCTGTTTTTGGCTTCGCACAAGAAATTCAAGCCGAAGCCTGGTTTGTGGTCCAAGTGAGTTTTTATAAAGGATAAAAGAAGTTTCAGTCACACATGGAGACACACACACACACACACACACACACACACGCACGCACGCACATGCAGAGGAGCAGTAAGGGGTGGGTGGGTGGGTAAAGAGGATGGTCTCCAGGTTTCACCCTTACGGGTCTTTCTCCTGAGAGGTGTGGTCAACGATACTGGTCGACTCCATTGGCTGAATTAAGCCCACCTGGCCTAGTTTGGGGCCCACCCAGGTGTACTGCCTTCCTGGCTGGGAGTGGGAGGGGGGTGTCCTGAATTTATGCATGCCCTTTAGCCTTTATCTCAGTGGTTCTCAACCTTCCTCATGCTGCAAACCTTTAATATAGTTCATGTTGTAGTGACCCCCCAACCATAAAATTATTTTCTACTTCATAACTGTCATTTTGCTACTGTTATGAATCAGGCGACCCCTGTGAAAGGGTCGTTTAACCCCCAAAGGGGTCTCGACCCACAGGTTGAGAACCCCTGCTTTATCAGCTTCCAACTTCCTGTAGAGGGTCCCTGGGCATGGAGAGGAACAACCCCTTATCTTGCTACCTAACACCCCCAATAAAATGATTTTTAAAAAAGAAAATAGCCTGGTTTGGGTGAGGTGCACTTTAATCCTTAAAGTAACAGGTCAATAGGTCTCCTGCGGTAGATTTACCCAATGCAATGTGTCATTTGCTCTCTCTTGGAAATCAGAAGCATATAATAAATATTTGATGGCATTATTAGAGAAAGACCTCTAGTCCTTCTGCTCTGAAAGATACCAACCACTTTAATCAGTACACTAAAAGCAACCTAGAGTTACCACAGGAAAAATTAATCCGGGTTACATTTTGGAGGTGGACTTCAGGGAAGAAGGAGAGTCTAAAGCCAGTGTCTCTGTAACATTACCCACCTCCGGTGTATGACTGTCCTCCCCATATTCAGCACGGTCAGTGTAGGAACATCCTGTTGATGTCTGCCCAGCACCCTTTTTCCTAGAATAGCACCCATCTTTTCCTTTTAAGAGATGCTGAAAAGGGGAGCCTGATGGCCTTCCTCTTTGTCTGACTTTACAAGGGGACAGGAGAATCAAGATCCACAGCAGCCTACGGCTGATTGGTCGGAAGCAGGGATCAGACTGCCTGCTCTCTCTGACCTTGTTGAAAAACCAATTCTGACCCCATCCCTCCCTCCCACAGAGCTCTCTCCTCTGCTGGGTGTGATCATTCAAGACAGGGGCCACACAGCACTTGCAGACCACCCCCAGGCCTGTGGGGTTCTTTAGGGAAGGAATAGGTTATAATTCAGGATCAGGAAGAACTTGGGATGTAGTTATTTGCACAGCCGTGCCCAACAGGTGGGCCTCTTCCTTAGCGCTCATCCTGGCCTCTGCCATGTTTGGGAAAGTGCGAGAAAGCTCTTTAGTTCTGCCAGTAAGTGCCCAGTGGCACCCCACTCCAGCAGCGAGACTTCCTGCCCAAATGCATTCATCCCTCTCCCTCGGTGGGTGGGCACACCCACTGTCTCTGCTTGGTTCCACGGATCAGGAAGCTCACCCGCCACACCGCTGTCACTGCTCACCAGCTTGGGCCTTCTTTAATGTTTACAGTTCTCTGTCCCTGGGGTCTACGGTGTTCTCAGTCAGTGACCATGGGTCCAAACGATCCTTTGGGCTACTCTTTTTTTAATTTTTAAAAACATTTTATTAGGGGATCATACAACTCTTATCACAATCCATACACACATCGATTGTGTAAAGCACATTTGTACTTCATTCTCAAAACATTTTCTCTCCACTTAAACCCCTGACATTAGGTCCTCATTTTTCCCCTCCCTCCCCGCTCCCCCCTCCCTCATGAGCCCTTGATAGTTTATAAATGGGTATTTTGTCATATCTTGCCCTGTCCGACCTCTCCCTTCACCCACTTTTCTGTTGTCCGTCCCCCAGGGAAGAGGTCACATATAGTCCCTTGTAATCGGTTCCCTCCTTCCTACCCACTCTCCCTCCACCCCACCCACTCTCCCTCCACCCCCACTGTTTCGCCACTTACACCACTGGTCCTGTAGGGCTCATCTGCCCTGGATTCCCTGTATTTTCAGTTCCTATCTGTACCAGTGTATATCCTCTGGTCTAGCCAGACTTGCAAGGTCGAATTCGAGTCATGGTAGTGGGAGTGGGGAGGAAACATTTAGGAACTAGAGGAAGTTGTATTTCTCATTGTTGTTACATCGCACCCTGACTGGCTCATCTCCTCCCCGAGACCCCGCTGCAAGGGGATCTCCTGTGCCCTACTAATAGGCTTTGGGTCTCCACTGTGCACTCCCCCCATCATTCACTATGGTAAGATTTTTTGTTCTGATGATGCCTTATACCTGATCCCTTCGACACCTCGTGGTTGCGTAGGCCCTTTTGGCTACTCTTGATGGTAGTGAGATCCCCTTTTCCTGTGTGGGTTTGACAGGAATGTCAAAAGCATAGTGGAATGGCAAAACTAACTAATTCCTCTATAAAGATTCTGCACACGTCATTTACATGAACTCACCTTATTTGCATTAACAAGCTATCCAAGCCCCTTGGTGGGCCACAAGCACCTCATTTACATAGCCCTTCCCAATCATTTTGTGGGAGGCTGACGATCAGGCATGACTAAACAAAACCAAGGCAAGCCCACTGCTGTTTAATCAGTTCCATCTGGTGACTGCAAAGACCATCTTACGTCATTGCACTGAGGAAGCATTCTCATAGCCTGGGGCTCAGAACTGAGGGAGTTGGTGAAGGTAGGTCTGCCTAATCCACTGACTCTCTGCTCCTGGCCTGCGACCTCACCTGCCTCTGGCTCGGGGATGACCAACCTGGGGCTTTCCTTGGGATCTCAGTTGTCAGACCAAGCCTGCCCAATGAGGAGTCATCTTCGCCCCACCAGCCTTCTCTGCGAGTGAAATTGATTCAGTGAGATGCCCAGCCAAGGGTGAAGGTGGATTTCTGATGATCCTGGGAGAGCCTCTGGATCCAGTGAGGGCTTCCCCAGCCCTCTGGGTTATGGAGCCGATATGTTTCCTCTGCTTAAACCAACATGAACTCAGTTTCGAAACTGGCACTCCAAGAGTCTTGACTAATGCCACCACCTACATCGTGATCGTTATCTGCACCCTGTCCCCCACCCCGCCCCCTCCTTCTCCTTCCTGTAGCTGGAAGCAAAAGTCCACTTCCTGAAGCGGAGAGCCTGTAATGATTGCAGCAATCAGCCAGCTCGGGGTTCACAGGAAGCCCAGGATGGCAGTGCAGGGTGTGGCGGCGGAGTGGGAGGCTCCGAGGTGCTTCTAGGGCAAAGGGAACATTAGGGCAGAGACCCAGGCTGTGGATGCTGATCCCTGGAGCACTCGTCGGTCTTGTCCGTCTCAGGGATCCACTGGCAACTGTTTTGTCAGATACAGATTGAAATCAGGCACCTTGTAGGTGTAGAACCGTGAACCACGACTCCTCTTCAAGCTGCTGGTTTGCATGCCAGCGTTCCTTTAAAGAGCTCAGGCCCCAAGAGAATGAAGCCTGTGCTCCAGGGCCTCTGCTCTGTGCCTGCAAATACTGCTGTGGAAAACGGTTTGGAAACATGACCCACGGATTTCCAACAAAGGTTAAGGGCTTGAAACTCAGAAAAAGACGTAGACTCTTTCCCCACACCACACGCGCAGCCACTGGGTCCCTGTGAACTCTTAATGATTCTACAGCACAGGGTAGAACTGCCTCCTGTGAGTTTCTGAGACTGCAAGTCTTTGTAGGAGTGGAAAGCCCCATCTTTCTCCTGAGGAGCGGCGGGTGGTTTCAAACTGCTGACCTCGCCGTTAGCAGTCCAACAAGTCCAACAAGTCACCACGACACCACCAGGGCGCCTTGTAGACCCTTCAGGGCCTACACTATTAGATCCGGACCAACAACACAGGAAAGGGTACCGAAAGAAATAGCAGACCTATTTCTTGTAAGTCAAGACTGTCATTCGAGGAGAGAATCGAACTTGTTTCCTTCTGCTGGGCACTGTGCCTGGCGCACCTGGGATGGTGCTCAGCCAAAAGCCATCACTGAATGATCGCCAAGTTGGTGCTGTTATGTGCGGCTGGGTCAGTTTCAACTCACAGTGGCCGTGTGCACAATAGACCGACACCCTACCCGGTGCTGAGGCATCAGCATAGTCCTTCTCATATGGGAGCCCATGGTTGCAACTACTACGTCCTCTTATCTGCACCAGTAGGGACAGGAAGTGGGCATGGGACTTAAAGTCATCAGTCAGATGCTCTCTCTCAGGACTTTGCCTATTGGGTCTGTGACTCATTCCTTTTGGTGGCAGGTAGCTGCTGCCACAAACCCTTGTGGTCCTTGCTGCCCAGCCCTCTGGAGCTCCCAGGCTCCGGACCTTGTTTCAGCCTGGTTCTCTCCCCTCCTGTAAGGTCATCAGATAGCACTGATTTCAGCTGCAGGCAACCCAATTGGCTTTCTAGGCAGCAATCTCTACCTGTCCCCGGAGAAAGGGCTAGGCTAGAAGCCGTCCCCCGTGACATTTCTTCAAAGCCACTGTTATTTGCCCTTTCATTCCCAGGCCCTGTCTCTTGTAGAGGACACTGGTGGGATTGCTTTAGCCTCTCCTGAGATCATGCTTCACCTCTAGCAGGTTGACCTTGTGCTTTTGTCCCCGGTTGATTGGTCCAGTAGGGTTAGCTGTCCTGCTTCTGATGGATGGAGCCTCAATGGTGCTGCAGGGAAGTGTTGGAACTGCTAAGGGCAACATTGGTGGTTCAAACCCACCAGCGACTCTGCGGGAGAAAGATGAGGCTCTTAGCCATGGAAACACTACATAGGGTAATTATGAGTCAGAATTGATTTGATGGCCATGGTTGTTGTTTTTTTGTGGGGTGGAGGGGTTAGTGGTGGTCAGGGAGCACCTCAGCAGGAACAATCAGATGTTTTTTCTTCCCCCCTGAGATCTTAGAAGGAACTCTGGTGGCATAGTGGTTATACTTTGGGCTGCTAACCACGAGCTCTGTAGTTTGAAACTACCAACCACTTCTTGGTTGGGAGAATGACAGGGCTTTCCACTCCTATGAAGAGTTACAGCCTTGAGAGGCCAACCCCAATTCCAACTATGTGAACAGCCCCTCTCCCCACAGAAGAATTCACTTCAGGGCACAGCACTGAAACTATAGCTCAGGGAGAGGGACATGTCTGATCAGAGCACACAGGAGCAAATGAAGGGAGAGGAAGAGAGAGAGGAACACATCCTGGCCCACTAAGCCCTGAGGATGATATTCCCACTCTGAGCAGCCAAAGCACAGAGAGGACCATAGGACCAGCCCCAGTAGGAGATACGACAGCCCTCACTGACCCATAGCCCTACAAGGGACAACACTGGAGACACAGTGCCAGAATTGCATCCGATCTGACCCCACTACACTAAGGTGAAACAATAAGGGTGTGCAACAGAACAGCAAGAGGAACTGAACAACAAAGTTCCCAGGGAATACCAAAAATAGACTTTGGGGCCAAGGCGTGGCACCCCATCAGACTCTACCAGAAAACACTCCTAAAGGTCAACAAACAGACCTTGAACTATTTACAGGATTTTTTGTAGTTGTTTTTTTTTTGTTTTCTTTTGTTTCTTTGTTTTGCTCTGTCTTATTTTTTGTGTATATTATTATCTTGCAGGTCTATCTAGATAAGCTAGGAAGGATAGAATGACGAGGGCAATGAATGTACAAATGTGCTTTACACAATTGATGTATGTATGGATTGTGAAAAGAGTCGTGTGAGCCCCTAATAAAACGATTTAAAAAATTAAAAAAAAAAAAAAAAGATAGGCAGGATAAACAAGCTGGAGGAGAAAACAATGGGACCGATGGTGGGGGGGGGACATGAGAGAGGAGGAAGTGGGGGGGAAAGGAAGTAAATGTTAACAAACCCAGGGACAAAGGAACAAGTGATCCAAAATTGATGGTGAGGAGGCCGTAGGAGGCCTGGTAAGGGTTGATCAAGGGCAATGTAACTGAGAGGAATTACTGAAACCCAAATAAAGGCTGAATATGACAGTGGGACAGGAGGAAAGTAAAACGAAATAGAGGAAAGAACTAGGAGGGAAAGGGCATTTATAGAGGTCTACATACAGGCATGTACATACGTAAATATATTTATATATGATGATGGGGAAATAGATCTATGTGCATATATTTATAGGTTTAGTATTAAGGTAGCAGATGGACATCAGGCCTCTACTCAAGTACTCCCTCAATGCAAGAATACTTTCTTCTATTAACCTGGGATTCTATGATGCTCACCTTCCTGACACAATCGCTAAAGACAAATGGGTGCATAAGCAAATGTGGTGAAGAAAGCTAATGGTGTCCAGCTATCAAAAGATATAGCATCTGGGATCTTAAAGGCTTGAAGATAAGTAAGTGGTCATCCTTCTGAGAAGCAACAAAGCCCACGTGGAAGAAGCACACCAATTTGTGTGATCACGAGGTGTCCATGTATCAGGCATCAAAGAACAAAACATCACATCACTGTGAATGTGTGGAGTGGAGACCCAAAGCCCATCTGTAGGCAACTGGACAGCCCCTTACAGAAGGGCCACAGGGAGGAGACAAGACAGTCAGGGTGCAGTATAGCACTGATGAAACATACAAATTTCCTCTAGTTCTTTAATGCTTCTTCCACCCCACTATCATGATCCCAATTCTACCTTACAAATCTGGCTAGACCAGAGATGTACACTAGTACAGATAAGAGCTGGAAACACAGGGAATCCAGGACAGATAAACCCCTCAGGACCAATAATGAGAGTAACGATACCAGGAGGGTAAGAGTAAAGTGGGGAAGAAAGGGGGAAGCAATTATAATGACCTACATATAACCCCCCTTCCTGGGGGATGGACAACAGAAAAGTGAGTGAATGGAGACATCGGACAGTGTAAGACATGACAAAATAATAAGAATTTATAAATTATCAAGGGTTCGGGAGGGAGAAAATGAGGAGCTGATACTAAGAGCTGATACTAAGTAGAAAGCCAATGTTTTGAGAATGATGAAGGCAACAAATGTACAAATGTGCTTTACACAACTGATGTATTTATGGATTGTGATAAGAGATGCATGAGTCCCTAATAAAATGATTTAAAAAAAAAGAGTATATGGTCTTGAAAATTCACAGGGCAATTCTACCTTGTCCTATAGGATCACTGTGAGTCACATAGACTCAGTGAATTTGGTTTATTTTATTTTTTGGTTTTGAAGTTTGATTGGGAAATGAGAAAATGGGAGTGAGGTGAGGAGTAAGCCTCAGAAGTGGTTTGGTGCTGGGAGGAAGGTCTGTCGTTTCCGATTTGGGGGTTTGACATCTGTTCTGGTTCTCACACATCTCTATCTTCAGGAGCATTCCAATAACGTTTCCTTTGTTAATCACATTTTTGGATATTAGCTTCTACATTTGCAGCCAAAAGAACCTTACCAACAGACTTCATGTGATAGAAGGCCCCCTTTGAGGTAGGACTATATTTTCAGGTATTCACCACTTATTGAACACTTACTATGTGCTGGGCACTGTGTTAGATCTTAGGGCCCAAAGACAATTCAGGTAGTCCTCTGAACTTGCCCTCTGTCTAGTTTGGGATGGAAATGTATTTAATCAATCATTCATTCACTCAACAAATAAAGTGGTCAAGACATTATCACCTGCAGACCCTGGGACTCCACACTTTTACTTAGGTCTCACAACCACTCTATGTGGAAGATCTTATTTCACGGGTGATGGCCTAGAGGCATAGAGAGGTTAGGGGATTTTCCCAGCAAGATAGGCTTCTAAGGGCGGGAGCTTGATCTTTAATCCCGGGAAGTCTGATTACAGAGTTCTTCTTGTGTAGAGCCACTGTATAGACTGCTTCTGAAAAGAGAGCATCCCAGAGCAATGTGACATGTGGATACAGGTGTGTTTTAAGTTCATAGAAGAGAAAGTGCCTAATTTTGTGGGGGAGATTGGGATTTACAGTTGAGGTGGTTTGAACAATCTTGTAGGAAAAGAAATGTTGTATTGCTGGTGCCAAGACCCGAATCTTACATATGAACTCAATATTTTTTTTAACGATGGCTTGCGCATCTGGAAGGAGTTATTTTCTTGTTTACACAGACGCTGGGGTGTTTCCCATTATGTTCTGAAGAATCATCTTTGTGATTTAGCAATGGTGTGTGAGGCAATCAGATCATTTGTGTATTGTATCATTGATGCTCACAAAAGGTCTTCGAGGTAAGTAGCAAGGTATTAACTTCATCAGAGGGGTGAGGAAACCTAAGCTGGGCTGTTGCGACCACATATGGTGAGTAAGTGGCAGAACCTGGTGTCCCACCCTTGGGAGGGAGGGACTAGTTAACAGAATTCCTCTAATGGAGCCTGGCTCCTTTACTGAGAAAGCTTTGCTCATGCCAGCCTCTCCACCTTAGCTTCGGAAACTCCCTCCTGCATAACAGCTTCCCATTCCTTCTCAGCGCTCCAAATCTTTCTAGATCAAGCACATCCCAATCACCTTTTCACAAGCCTTCTCCAAATCTATTCAGCCCACTATCCAAACGTCAAGACTAGGCCCTTAATCCTTTCAACCGATTCCTACCCTGAAAACTTCCTGACAAGAAAGCCTAGACTGATCATTGTCATCTAGCCTTCTTTACCAGAATTCCTATCACCTAATTTCTCTCCCCTTCAGTTGAGCTTTTATCATTTATATTATTTGCGTCCATCTTGTCTCTCCTTCGTCCACGGTGTAAACACAGTGCTCAGCTGCTAAGGAGAGGGTTGGAGGTCCGAGTCCACCCAGGGATGCCTTGGAGGAAAGACCTGATGATCTCCTTTTGAAAAATCAGCCATCATAAACCCTGTGGAGCCACAAGTAAGAGTCAGTTGCTGACCACTGTTTGGAAGAACACAGGGGCAGTTGTACCCTGCTCAATGGGTAGGCATCGATTTGTTGGCAGTGAGTTTGGGCTTTGGAGTGAGTGGCCTCTAAACTAGATTATAAGCTTCATGAGGCAGAGAGAATATTCATCTTCATCCATCCATCCATTACAGACTTAAGTCCACTTTGGAATCATAGTGTTTGTCCATTCAAAGAGGGTATCTGTTCTACCCACCTGCTCTTAAATCGTGAAGACAGATAATTTTCCAACCCTTTGTTCTAAGCTCCCCATGTAAAAGCGAATGAAGGGGCTGTCCTAGGTACGTTCAACAGTTACTAAGAACCAATACGTAACCAGCGCTTGCTCTTTGCTAGGTCCTGGACAAAATACTTGACAGATGAAGACTCCTACAGGTCACTCAACTAGTAAAATCGGCAGCCAGGATTCAAACACAGACCGGATGAGCCCAGAGTCCATGCATTTCATGAGGAACTGAAAGTGTCTTGCTGTCATGGAGATCCATTTTCTTTCTAACGCCTATGGGAAGATAGGAAAATGGGAGAGATAAACTAATATTTATTGGGCTCCCAATAACACACAACACATTATTAATATAATCTTTGCAATAACTCTACAAAGCCGGAAGAATGAACTCCATTTTACAGGTGAAGAAACTGGCTCCCAAAGTGAGTAAATAATCAGAAATGTAGCTTCAGTTGTTAGCAGAGTTAGAACCAAGGCAGGTTTCCTCGCTTTTAAAAAAAGCGCCCTTTAAGGACAAGCGTGTAGAAAATCTTGACAGAGACTATGTAGAGGGCAAAGGGACATCCGTATTATCACCTAAGAAACTTGTGAACGTATCTAAGGACTGTATGATATATATTGAAGGATGATGAGAGAATGTCAAAAAGGCTATTCTATAAACACCCACAGAGGAATTGGTTAATTAAATAAAGGAGCTGCCAGTCTTGGGCTGAGATTCAAATCATCTTCCCTGGAGGGAACGGCAAAGAGGGTGCCACCAATCCAAGAAACTAGGGAACGGGCTCCAGAGACTTACACTCAGCCCCCTTTCTCTCCTCTAATTGGCCACTTCTTGGACCCGCCTCCTCCGTCTAGACCATTCAACAGCCAAGCCCTACCTACGACCCGGCTTGAACATCCAATCAGGTGTCAAGTTTCTCCGGCGAACACTTCCCCCCCTTCCCCTCCTGGCGAAGTGCCTGATTCTCGCTGGTGATTGGCCAGACCGCAACCTAGGGTACGCCTCCTCCTCCTACGGATTGGTCAGCGGCCCTTGGTCCTGCGTCCCTCCTCTGTCCGCTCCCGCCCCGTCCCCTCCACCTCGGAGGCCCGGCCTTGCGCGAACCGCGTCCGCGG
>NW_022103915.1:27858309-27878480 GCF_000313985.2 Echinops telfairi
GGTGTGCTGGCCGCGCCGGGCGGTCGCGAACCGGGTCTGACCTGAGCCCGCAGCCCCCCTGGCCCCCCGCCCCGAGGCTGGGCTTTGCTTCTCTCCTTACCTGCCTTGGCGCACGGTGTGAGCCGTCACCTGGAGGGCGTGAGTGGTCCCTCGAGGCCACCAGCGGCAAAGAAACTTAGAGGTGCTGCGAAGAGGAACGCCCCGGTGGGGGCTGTGGTCAGAAGCTCCGCGGCTCACCCAAAGGCTCAGCCTATTCAGTGGCTCTGCGGGAGAAAGACCTGGCGACCTGTTTCGGTGAAGATCCAGCCTAGAAGATCCCGTGCGAGCAGAGCTCCTCCATCACCTGAGGTCGCTCTAAGTGGAGACTTGAGTGGAGGGCCCTAACGACAACATGAGGGGGAGACAACCTCCCTGCCTTTTCTTCCTGCCGCGCCCTGGACCCTCCCCACCTGCCGGACCCTGGGCCCTAGAGCTTGCGGTAGCAATTAACCCACTACTTCCAAAGTACAGCCTCGTTCTCTGCCTGTGAGGAGGACCCATCTCGGGTGCAGGAGAGGCCCCTCTTGGTCTTGAGATGCGGCGCCCGTGACCCTTTGAGCAAGAATGTTATAACGCAAGGGGGTTGTTGAACTGGTGATGACTTGTGATGAGTCTACACTCATTAAGGAAAACTGAATCACCAACGGAGTTCAGGCAGTTCTGCAATACTTTGAAAAGTTCAGAATTCAAGACCATAACGTGTGTTCAACCCTCCAGTCCTCTGGACCGGCAGATCTTCTGCTGATAGGTGTATTTGAAGAGGAGCCAGTTGCATGGATGCAAGCTCAATGTTGTTGCATAGAGTTCTGTGATCATTTGCAATGGACTCCTACGACTCATTTGGATCTTAGGGGAAACATTAAAGAGTAGCCTGTTGCTCTCAGCAGGAGTTGTGGCAGTTGCCCGTCTTTGATAGGGTGGTGATCTTTCTTAGAATTTGGCTTTCACATGAATACTAGGCAGCCTCCCAGTCAGCATGCTTGATGGCTCAAACCGGTGGCTGCTCGGTGTGAGCAGTAAAACAGCATTTCTCCGGGTCATATGGAAGTCTCGAGACTGTGAAAGTTAGCAGGGAAATGGGAAAAGAGCAGTTTACTCTCCTGGGGTTGTAAGGTGAAAGGCAAATGAATACAGACTTGCTTTCATTTTTTAAAGAAGACATGTGTGAGAGAGGAAGTGAGACAAATGGATTCACTATAAAGGGTAGAAGGGCGTTTTTGTTTTCCTGGCAACAAGTGGCCACTAAGACCAAATTGTGGGATAAACTTAACCAGAATGTAATGGGTATGAGTTTTAGAAAATAGGTTGCAGGTAAATAGGAGGCATGTGGTTATTTAAGAGGTCAAAGGAGATCAAGAGGTGTTTACATTTTAGGGATGTTTTCTGTGTGTGAGGGAATCTGGTGCCATAGCAATTAAGCATTGGGCTGTTCTTTGCCAGGTTAGCAGTTCAAATCCACCAGCCCCTCCTCGGAAGAAAACTAGGGCTTTCAATTCCTGTAAAGAGTTGTAGTCTTGGCAACTCACAGGGTCATTTCTACCCAGCCCCATAGGGTCACTATCAGTCAATGTCAGTGAGGTTGTGTGTGTGTCTTTTCAATCCCTAGAAGTTAGGTTCTGATTCAGGAGCAAATCTAGCTCCTTGCTTTAATAACTTAAAACAATTGAGTATTTGTAGGTATATCATGATCCCTGATGGTGCAGTGGGTTAAGTACCAGGCTTCTGAGTGAAAGGTCGGTGGTTCGAAGCCACCAGCCGTTCCAAAGGAGAGTGAGGAAGCTATCTGCTGGCGTAAAGATTTACATGCCCATGTATTCAAAGAAGCAGCCATCTAAGTGAGGAGTCAACTAAGTCTACATGGAAGAGGCACACCAGTTTGTGTGATCCAAAGATGACAGGTACAAAATCCAAATATGACAAAGGGAAAAGTATCAGAGCTTAAATTTGAACACCCAATTTGTATAGAAGACTTTGGAGGACAGTGGGAGCCCCACACCCATCTGCAGGGTACCTAGTCAGATTAAGCTGCTGGCAGATCCCCCTGTAGCCACAGGCAGGCAAGGGTCTTGAACAGCTTTACTATCAGATAGAAATAATTGTAATCTTGATTATGCTGGATTAAATTTGATACTTGGTCAGTTAACCTCCCTCTTGACCCAACCTGAATTTATCCTGGGTGCAAGGACCTCTTGCTTGCTCCATGACAACAGTTTCTTCCCTGATTTTTAAAAATATGGATGGTGTTTTTTTTTACTTATTTGTATTTTTGTCTTTATACTACTATTATTTTATCCTTACCACTTTATTTTGTTTTTTATTGTTTCTGTTGAGTTTCCCAGTTTGTGAAGCACAGGAGGAGTAGATGCATAAAGATAATAACTGGTGCAAGGGTTTATAGGGGATATAGGGATGGCCGGTGGAAGATAGGGAGGGTGAGGGGATTTGAGAAGCAAAGAATTAATTTGGGCGGGGAGGGAACATTAAACTGATTGTAATTGCACTGCTCATTTTAAAAGCGATTAACCATGGAAATATGTAATATGTGAATATTATATAAAGAAAACCACAGTGGGGGGGGGGGAACCAAGGGGAAAGGGTTGTCATGTAGGGGCCATTGAGCTTATGTCAATGATGGTAGAATAACTAGGCAAAATACATCAATAGTGGCCGTACAGCACGGAGTGGCAATGAATTGTACAAGTAGAAGTTGTGGAATTGGAAATAAAATAATTACCTAGGGGCCTGGCATGGGAGGTTTGGGGGGACAGGGGCGACAACGAGTAAGAGAAGAAAATGTTCTGAAATTGATGGTGCTGTTCTGAAATTAATATGATTGAATTGTAGATATGTGAAGTATATGCCAATAAAACTATTTAAAAGACAAGGTTTCCAGCCCCAAAGGCCCGCTGTGAGTCAGAATTGACTGGATGACAGTGGCTTTAGCTTGGTTTGGGTGTAGGCATGGTTTTTTTCCAGAGCTTGCCAGCTAGTAAGTTGAAGAACTATCAAATAACTAAAATGAAAACGTTAAATTATGTATGGCTGTAACATGACTTTCAAATGTATTTTATGGACAAATTCCACTCAAGGTGCATGTGGGAAATTTGGAAGAATGGGCAGGTGGAATGCCCTAAGGAATGGTTAGGGCTGCAGTATCCCTTTAGGAAAACGATGTCTTACAACTATTTTTAAAAATAAGATCTTGAGCTTGTTCTGTCTGTACATCACTATAGAGCAGTGGTTCTCAACCTTCCTAATGCTGTGACCCTTTAGTTCAGTTCCTCATGTGGTGGTGACCCCCAACCATAAAATTATTTTCATTGCTACTTCATCACTGTCATTTTGCTACTGTTATGAATCGGGCAACCCCTGTGAAAGGGTCATTGGACCCCCAAAGGGGTTGCGACCCACAGATTGAGAACCGCTGCTATAGATGGACATTCTTAGTGAGAATACTTTCCTCCTGCTTTTTCTTTTAAGCAGAAGAATGTATCTTGGTAAGAAGGATAGAGCCCTGAGCTAGCTCTACTTGAAGAAATATGCTAGAGCTCCTGTTTCCGTCTCTTTCCTGCTTTTTTCTTGGGGAAATGTTGCCAGTTGTGCCATAAAGCATATGCACAAGGTGTTAATCACACAGCTAGTTATGTGTCATGCTTTTACTAAGAGGTAAATTTAGATCGGGACATGGTTTTAAAACCAAGATATGAATTAATTTCCTATGTATCCCAACATTTGTCTTTTCATGAACAGGAAAGAAAGTATACTAGAAAACTCTTAATACAATCCCTTTACACTCTCAGGAGTCTGTGTTCCTGTGTCTGCAGGACGAATGTGTGTGCTAAAAAGGCAGCTCTGTGAGCCGACAGGATCAGAATTCGGTTAGGTAGATCTTGTGATGGGAGGGAGCAAGTGTAGTTAGAAGTTACTATTTAATGATGGCACTAGACACAAAGTTTTCACCAGAAAGAATAGCAGTCATTTTTCCTCCCTGCCATTTAGATGAATGAGAGGAGGGCCAGCCCTTGGGTAAAACCCACAGCAGCCCTCTATAGGGGTTCTGAGATTGTAGGTCTTTATGGGGGCAGATAGCGTCATCTTTCTCTTGCAGGGTGGCTGCTGGTTTGAACCCCACCAGCTTTGTGGTTAGCAGCGCAAGCCTACCGAGCATGCCTTCAAAGCGCCTTTCTGTAAGGGGGCAAGGTAGAATTGCCCTTCGGATTTCTCAGACTTTAAAATTTATATATATATATACTTTTAAATCTTATTATTATTTACTTTTAAATCTTTACAGGAGTAGACAGCCTCAACTTTCTCCCATGGAGCCACTGGTGGGCTCAAACCATTGATTTTGTGGTTAGCAACTCAAATGCATATAACCCACTACTCCGCCAGAGTGCCTTTATATAAGATGAAAAAACAAAGCAAAAACAACAAAACTCACTGCCATCAAGTTGGTACCAACTGATAGCAACTTGATAGGACAGGGTAGAACTACTCTTGTGAGTTTCTGAGACTTTTAACTGTTTACAGGCTGTTTTAGGCAGGGTTCTCTGCAGTAGAAAGCCCTGTCTTTCTCCCTCTGCTTGGCTGTGGTTTCAAGCTGGGACTTTGAGGATTGCAGCCCCTCCCCCAGGGCTCCTCTTAGATAAGGGGTAGCAATTAGATTTAGGGGAGCTTTGCCAGAACTTCAAAGAGCTGGAAGGAGCCTTTAAGGGTTAATGTCTTTTTTAGACTTTATTAAAACCAATCTCCATAGATCATTCTGTTCTACTTTCAAAGACCTCCTGAGGATTTGCAAGAAATTTTATAGCATGTTATAGTGCAGGTAGTCCCAGGGTTACAAACGAGATCCGTCCCTAAGTATGTCTTTAAGTTGGATTTGTAGGTAAGGCAGAACAGATGTGTACAGTCTTAACTGGCACTCCACTTCTAGCAGCAAGGTGGGTCCATGTCTAAACCCACCTGAATCGACTCGATGGCAGTGGTTTTTTAGTAGACAAACTGTGAAACCTTTAAAAGCTGCATGTGCAGTGCTTAAGAGAAGGGGGCATGATGGAGAATTTGTTACAAAAACAAAACATTTGTTGCAGGGGTCCAGTGGGGTGAGGGTGGGGGGCTAGAGGAGTGTTAGTTGATCATGTCAAAGAATCATAGAACATCAAAGGATAAGCACTAGCTTTGTGTGATGGCCTGTCTGTGTTAGTGATCTGCACCAAGAATTTCTTTCTGCAGATGGGATGTAGGATTAAAAAAATAAATATATATATATTTTTGTTGCACCTGCAGTTGAATTCTTTTTTGTTTTAAAAATTCCTCTGAGGAGAACATTTTACCTCCATTGTCCACGTTAGAAAACTTTTAAGAGTCGGACACACATTTTACCATCCTTAATTGGAGCGGTTCTCAACCTGTGGGTAAGCGACCCCTTTGGGGTCAAACGACCCTTTCACAGGGGTCACCTGATTCATCACAGTAGCAAAATGACCGCTATGATGTAGCAACGAAAATAATTTTATGGTTGGGGTCACCACCACATGAGGAACTGTGTGAAAGGGTCAGGCATTAGGAAGGTTGAGAACCACTGCTTAATTGATTCAAAAGCATGTAAAGGGGGCAGGAGGAAGTACCTGCCCTTGAGACCGTGCTGAACCTTCTTCCCCTTGGGGGTCATTTTGAATTTTTTTCCTTGGGAGTAGTTCTAAGGAGACCTTCTAGCCGCCAGGATAAATAAATTTGTCCCGAGGAGTAATTGGGGCCCAAGTGATGTTCCTTTGTGAGATACATGATAAGATTTGCAAAGTAGGAAGAACAGCGTGTTGGTCCTGATACTTAACACTTAATGAGGCAAATGAATAACTAAAGAAGGTCGCTTGCCTAAAAAGCCCCACTGGGGCTGAGGAAAAAGAACGTTTCTAAGGCGGGGACAGTCCACCTGTTCAGGTTTAGCAAGGCCTGATGAGCCGTCCCATGGACTGCAAACAAGATTCTGCAGAAATATTGTTGTAACTATATTTATCCCTTGTGGGATAAATTGCAAGCGATATCGTATCGCCGTTTTTTACCGGCTGTATCTGAAAGGTTCAGAATCATGTGAGGCCCTCAGGAATTCTCTTTGATAAGATTTCTTAAAAAATAAAATAAAAAGAGTTCTTGGGAATTATGACCTTGAATTTAATATATATATATAACACCATCATTTGTGATTTTCACACACAATCACATAAATAACGTGCACATACCTGTAATGTGCACACCACACTGAGAAAACGAATGTGCAAGGGATTTGCCTCCCCCAAACAACCTGTATAGCATGTGTGTTGTGATTTGTGTGAAATACGACAGAAGGTGGTGTAGCGTGGTGAAACAGGGTGTCAGGGAAGGCCAGCTTGCCTTCTCTGCAGGTCTCAGATGCCCTGGGAACTCTAGTGCTCTGGGCAAGACAGGTCATTGGTTTAGATTCGTCAGATTCCCTGTTTGGAAAGAAAGAAGCAGTGTGTATTGGTAGAATAGGCAATTGAAAGGGCTTGGTAGAGACTGTTTGCATGCTGAGTGGGTGTGCCTTACTTGATTAAATAAATGGCGTGTGGCCTCAAAAGTCAGTTGCCTTCTGAATAGCTTCCAAAGTACAATTTCCAATGTGTGTCCGATTAAGAAAGTAAGCCCTTTGCTCCCAAGCCACCGTTTATTTCAGAAAAATTCTCTTACATCCCTTGCCCTTTAAGCGTCCCGGTACCTTACTGGCCCATTCTGGAGCTTGAGGCAGACATTTTTGGTGTGTTTTAAAGTCATGTTTTGGGTATTTATATGTAGGACCCTAAAGTAGTGGAGTAACCCCCGGATGGAGCACTATTGGTTAATGTTGAAACCAGACTTGAGCTTTCTGGTAACTACTACTACTACTTCTTCTTTTTTCCTTCCCCTCTAGAACGTCCAAGTGCAGCGAAATATGCAGATGTACTGGGACTAGGGATCTGATCCAGCTCTGCTCCAATAAGACACAGAACTTGGGGAAAATAATTCAGCTCTGTTTGTAATCTGAGAAACTTTAGAAAGTATTACACCGAGAGAGCCCTGGCCGGTCACATAGGATGGTATTCAGTTATTCTGCATGAGCCTCTTGCTGCCAAGTGAGTAAACCCTTAGGCAATGGATTGAGTTTTTACTGTTTGCATTGTTCCCAGTACATAGGAGGAAATCAGGAAATGTTGGCTGAAGGAATGAGCAAGAGGCCAGTGAAGCCTGGGGAGATGGTGAAATAGATAAAAGGGAGGGCATTCCTCAGAAAGAACTTGCCAAGACTGCAGTGCTGGGGGCCATGATGATGCGGGGAGGACGCACACGCACACGCACACGCACACGCTCACGCTGCTGAAGAAAATGGAGGGTGTCGGAATCCCAAAGGGCATGGAGACTGTTTCCTCAAGGAAGGTGCCGTGCTTATCTAGTGCTGCTATCACAGAATGACTTAGCAAACAGCAGTTTATTTTCTCAGAGTTTAGGGGCCAGACATCTGGACTGAACCCTAGTTCCAGGGAAAGGCTTTCTCTGTTGGCTCTGGAGGAAGGCTTTTGTCTCTAGTCCTCAATTTCTTGGTAATCTTCATGCAGCATGGCAACTGTCTTCCTGTCTCTGCTTGCCTCTCTGTGCCGGTTACACTGCCTTTCTGTCTCAAAGGTGACAGGTTCAAGATGCACCCAGCACTGCGGTGGCTTCGTTAACATAGCAAAGAAACCTCCTTCCCCAGGTGGAATTACTTCCACAGGATAGGGGTTGGTCTCCGGCACCTGCTTTCAGAGCACGCAATTCAGCCCTTAACAGAACTGGGGTGATGTGAAAATCGTACTAGGTCCCATGTGCTGAGTGCTTGCTGTGTGCCAGCCCTTTCCCAAGCTGCTTCACCTACCTCATCCTCCAAAGAGCCTGGCGAGGTCAGTATGAAGGGACTTCAAAAAGCACACGTATTATCCCCACGTCACAAATGAAGACTGAAGTCCACATGGTTTAAAGAATTGAGCCCAGTCAACAGGGAGTTTCATTAGGAACCTCGGTTATCTTCAGATCTGACTCTGCTATGTCCCTGGGCTGGGCAATTCAGAAGTGACTGGTAACTTTGGAGAGAAGTGTTCCACGGATACCAGATAACAACAAACCCATTCCCTCTTTGGAGAGTGAGTGGATCAGGAGGCTTGGGCTTTAGTTAGAATTTTACTGAAATGTCCTAGCCTCTCCCTCCTACACTCCACACAAACTAGAGCAGTGGTTCTCAATCTTCCTAATGCCTCGACACTTTAATACAGTTCCTCATGTTGCGGTGACCACCACCCCCATAAAATTATTTTCGTTGCTACTTAATAACTGTAATTTTGCTATTGTCATGAATCGGGGAGCCCCTGTGAAAGGGTCGTTCGACCCCCAAGGGGTCACGATCTACAGGTTGAGAACCGCTCTACTTGAATCTGTTTAGAGCTTTGCACCCATCATATAGGCTGTTCCACATTCCGAGTGTATATATCTGGAAATGTTCTGCCACACAAATAGTCTACATTTTTTCTCTTGGGATCAAATTGGGATCCATTCCCACTTTTTGCCTATAAGCATCTCAGATAGAATGGACTGAAAAGTGCTTACAAAGCCAGCTATCAAACAAGTATATATTTTGGTATTTGTTATTTTCTGATTAAAGTCCTAAAACTGGAGACCTCCAGGTGTGTGTGAACGGAGGCAGTGCAGGTGGGGCAGCCCCGCCCGTGGCGTTCCCAAGGCCGCCGTGTCATAACTGTGCTGAACTCCAAACAAACCCCTTGCTCATTGAGTCCATTCCAACTCATGGACCCCATGTGACAGTCACACCGCTGCATGGGGTTCCCAGAGGTTTGTGTCGTCTTCACAGAGACAGATTGCCTCATCTCATTGCAATGTATCTCACCCAGAGATACACAGGCAAATTGTGTGGTGTGTAGAATTTTTATCCCCTCTTTTGCGTAGAGCTTGAAGGGGGATAGTCGGAGAGAAGAGATTTTGAAAATTGCACATATATTAAAAAGAATCTTGTATTTTGGGTGAGTTGCAGGACAACTTGGGTTCTCATTGAACAGTTTCTATACCTCCATACCTTTGGCTGACAGTGGGCACACCTTTCACGGTGGGTTTGCCTTGTTGTTATTTCTGTTCTGCTGTCCTGATGATGTTAAGCTCGCTCTAGGGACGCAGGCTGCAATGTCAGGCTCCTGCAGTGCAGCTGGGGGACTGAACCACCAGCCTTTCAGGTAGCAGCCCAGCACTTTAACCACTGTACCACCAGGGCACGCTGTCTCTGTGCAAGGTGACCCTATTCCCAGGGCTCTAATTGACACCACACCAATGTGACTCCCAACAGTTGGTCCTCTGTCCTGGAGATCTGAGGCATCAATAGGAGGAAATCCTGCTGAGGTAGACTAGTGCCTGGATTGTATTCTTTATCTGTGTTTACCTGTAAGAAAAACTTTACGTTATGGGGGGAGGCCGGGGATGCTAGTGGTATAATAGGATGGCTCACTTTTATTTGGCTCTTCTCATCACACTCTTGTCATTTATACCAAATGACTGGGGGAGGCTAGACAAACAGGGTGTTTGTGGCAACCACAGGGTTGGGGGGGCTAGTGGGGGGAGGTTGATAGCTTGCTCTTCATGTAAATAAGGTAAATAGCACCTTTGTGGGGTTGGGGCCATGCAAATAAGTATGGAATTCTAGTGGAAGGGTGGGTTAGTTTTGCCATTCCACTAGACTTAAAATGAGCCATCCCAGAGGGTGGAAGGGGAGACCTACCACCACCACCAAGAAGGTAGAGTGCAGAGTGGAGTACTGAGAACCTCCTGGACCCGGAGCCCGCCAGAGAGCTGTAATATTGGAGACGGCGAGAAGCAGCAGCAGCAGCAGGGAAACACTTACCTGTCCAGGAGATTGTCGGAGACTGCCGGGGTCTGTCCAGGATGCAAGAAAGTGAGTGAGTGCCTCTGGGCAGGAGGCTTGCTGCCAGATCCAGGCTCCACCCACAGGACTCAGAGCAGTGACCCCAGGTGAAGGCTTATTGGCAGATTGGGCTTCCTCTGGGCACTTGTCAGTAGCAGAGTGAATGAGCTTTTCAATACTTATCCCAATGGGCGACAGAGGCCAGACTGGCCCAAAAGGCTTCCCAAGATCTGTCTGTGGGTATAGCCGAGAAGTTGTCCTGAGTGGAGAGCTGTGTTCTAAGTCCTTCCGGATCGGGATTATAACTTGTTACTTGCCTAATCATGAGTATAGCCTGGGAGGGCTGGCTGGTGTCTGAATTGGTAAACTGTTTAGATAGAGAGGAGTCTGTGGGCTCCCCTTCAGGGGAACCAGCCCTGCTCTTATGGGGTGGGCATTCTCCCCTCCCTCGAAGTTAGAGGTCAGATGCCTCCACCATGCTATTTTTACAGTTGTAAAAGCAAGTTTCACATGAATATTTATACTAAAACTTGAGGACATTAACATTTCTCTTGCATGAAGTAAAAGCCTTTAAAACTTTTTTGCCTTAGGATGCAGAAGTTAGAAAAATACTGTATATACTTATAGAACATTAGCCCAACATAGGAAAATACACAGAAAGCAAATGCTTTCTGAAATTCTATAATCCAGAACCAGCAGTAACCACTGTCACGTTTGGACCAACATTGTCCTATTTGCATATATGTATATACAGCACATATCTTCTCTCTCCCACCTTATGTATGTAGTATATGTGTTTGTGTGTGTAGAGAGCGGGGAGAGAATATATGCCTGTCCTTGCTAGAAATGTAAAATTTTGCATAAGGGAAATACTGTACATGTTTACAATAATTTTCCTCACATTATTAATACAGTAAAACATGTGAAAGCCAGAAACTGTAAAGGCTGACATTTGTAGAAGGAAAGCAAAAATAGTTTCTACTACATAGCGTGCAGTAGAAAGGTGGTGCCTGCCCACCTGTCAAAGGCGGAAAATTTGGGAGACCTGGAAGGAGCTGCAAGGCCGCCCCAATCCTGCCCCGACTCTCAGGAGTCTTATTTTATGTTCTGTCATTAGTTAATGTAGGTAAACATCAGACTGTCACAGAATGCGTTGAATTCCATTGTAAGAATATGTAGCATGATTTATTT
This sequence comes from Echinops telfairi, assembly GCF_000313985.2. Taxonomy (NCBI): domain Eukaryota; kingdom Metazoa; phylum Chordata; class Mammalia; order Afrosoricida; family Tenrecidae; genus Echinops; species Echinops telfairi. Next base: position 27,869,489 of record NW_022103915.1, read on the forward strand.
AGCTAACCAATCATGAGCGTGAGGCTGTCAACAGCCCATGTCTCCAATGTGCAAGTACATTTCCTGAGACTTGTGAATGTTTTAAAGGCTGAGTCCCTAGGAATGACATAGCTGGTTCCAAGGTCTGTCTTTAGATATTAGATTCTGAGCGAAGTGTCATTCAATAAGATCAAATAAAAGATGGATTCTAAGGGTTTGTTGTTTCTAAATTGCTGTTGCTCACAAGCTTCTTAAAAAGTGTAAGGGCCTTCTTAAGGCATAAGTCAGATCTGTCTGTAAAAAAAACGAAAAGCAAACCGACAAACGTACTGTCAGGTTGATTCTGACACACAGCCACCCCTTTGAGTTTCCGACAGAGTAGAACTGCCCCTTTGAGTTTCCGAGGCCGAAATCTATATGGGGACAGACAGCCTCATCTTTTTCCTGTAGTGCAACTGGTGGTTTGAACTGGTGGCTTTTAGGTTAGCAGTCTTATGCATAACCCACTAGGCCATTGGGGCGCCTTTTGAGGTTTAAGGTACGGTAGTTAAAAACAATAAAAGCTTACTGACTGTTCTTACTAGTTATGGTAAAGGGAAATTACTTGATTTGGCTGTTCTAGCTATGGCTTGTAGCTCTCACCAAACGATTGGGTCTCTCTCAAACTCTCACTACCATCCAGTCAGTTCTGACTCTCAGTGATCTTATCGGACAGTAGAACTGTGGGTTTCTGAGGCTGTAAGTCTTTGTGGGAGTAGAAAGCTTCATCTTTTTCCTGCAGAGCAGCTTGTAGTTTCAAACTGGTAACCTTGCAGTTAGCAGCCCCGTGTGTAACCCACTACCCACCAGGGCTCCTTTTTAGACCGATTGGGTAGGATCATGCAAACAGGGCATGTGGAAGACTAGAAGAGAGCATTGTTTGGTTGTACCGTTCCCCTGAGTGTATAAGCCGTCTCAGAAATGGAGAGAGGGTCCGAGGACCATAAAAAAGAGCCACAAGCAGAATACATGCAAGATACCTGTCTGAAGTGATAGGGGCACTTGAGGCCATAGCGCTGAACCTGCCAGGCAGGGCCAAAACAGCATTGAGGTGGTGGGTCAGAGTGGCAGGCTTCCTGACCCATGGAACAAGGCAGAGGCCCAAGGACCATGTGGCTGAGGATCTGAGGACCAGGGAGAGGCATGCCTGCTAGCACGGCTACAAAGAGGCATTGCAAACAAAAGAACTGTATCTTTAACATTTTGTAAACTCTTAGCTTTCCTTAATAAACCCCATACTTGTGAGTTTTATCTGTGAGTTAGTGTGGCCATTGTAATGAATTAGCAAACCCAACTCGGTGCTTTGGGAGGGGGAGGCTTGGTGTCAGGGTACGGTAGTGCAAATGGAGCTGGAGTCAGGTCTGTCTGCCCTCTGCCTTGTGGCGTGTGGCCTTGGGCTGGTGTGGAGTTGGATGATTCTTCTCCTTTGTGTAGCTAGAGGTGGTCAGACAGGACCCCCATGCCATTTCCTCACTAGTAGGGTTGGCGGCTTGTGAGAAGGAGTAGGCAAAGGCTGATGTGGGCTCTGGCAGTCTGGAAACGACACCCCTACATCCTAGATTACTACATTCGCTTTCCGTTCTCCCTGGGACAGCACAGCCAGCAGTGACTTCTGCATTACCCCTCCTAGTCTTTAGCAAGAGTGGGAACTTTGAAATGCTGTTTGGTGCTACAAAGGAAAGGAGAAAACCTGAGATGCTCCCTTCTTGCAACTTGCTGGCAATTCCTAGAAGCTAAACTGCTCAGTGGACCTTCTGATCAATCACCAGTCAAACTAATGGATCTGGCCACTGGCGCCCTTTGCCACGTGTGCTGACTGATGGGTGAAATCTTGGTCACCTCCTGTGTGAGCTTGGCTGGGGAGCAGTGGTTGTTTCCAGGACAGTTTGTTTGCTCTACTTCGGGTTTCCTAAAAAGAGACTTTGTTTTTGTTTTTTGAGACTTTGTTTTAAGCACAGGAATCTCTAAACTTTTTTTTTTTCAGTCCAAGGAGAGTTAGCTATTGAACAGCAAAGGTGCTTTGTTAGCATCGAGGAGGAATTTAAGGTTGTATTATTAAACCACTGATTCAGAATCAGATTTAATACTTCTGAAATCATCAAAGGAAAATATGATTCATTGAAAACCTCAGAAATGTGACTATGAAATGACAATAAATATGAAAAATGTGGTGACTTGAATTCTAGCCGTAGCCTTGATTTTTAACTTTATGACCATGGACAAATTGCTTAACCTCCTTTCTTAGTCCTATGATGAAGGTAAGGCAGTTGGAGAATCAACTCTAAGTGAAATGTTCCCTATTGCATGTGTTTCCCTGCATGTTTAACTATAATCCTGTTCAAGGTGGCGGGTGTTAGGTGCTGTTGAGTGCATTCCAACTCTAGGCTACGCTGTGTCAACACGATGAACCACTGCCCGGTCCTGCACCATCCTCGTCGTTATCTTCTGTTTGAGCTCATTGTAGCAGCCCCTGTGTCAATACATCCTGTCAGGAGCCTTCTTTTTAACTGCCCTTCCAATTTTACTATTAGCGTAAAATAGTCTTTACTTCAGTAAATGTTTCTCTCTCCTAGTAACAGGTCCAAGGTACATGAGACAAAGTCTTGACATCCTTGCCTCTAAGGACCATTCTGACTACTTCTTCCAAGAGAGATTGTTCTTTTAGCAGTCCATGGTACTTTAAGATTCTTCGCCAGCACCATAATTAAAATGCATCAATTTGTCTTTGGTCTTCCTTATTCAATATCCAACTGTCATATGCATATGAGGCAATTGAAAATACCATGGCTTGGCTTAGGGACACCTTGGTCCTTAAAGTAACATCCTTACTCTACAACACTTTCAAGAGATCTTGAAGCCTGCATTGGTCAAGATGCCAATGCAGGGCATCCCCTTTGATCTCTGGACTGCTGCCTCCATGAGTGTTGATTGTGGATCCAAGCAAGATGAAATACTTGCACCTTCAGTCTTTTCTCCCTCGATCATGATGTTGGCTATGGGTCCACTTGTGAGGCTTTTGGTCTTCTTGACATTGAGTTAGTTGTAACACATACTGAAGGCTGCAATCCTTGGTCTTCATCAGTAAGTGCTTCAAGCCTTCCTCACTTTCAGCAGGCAAGATTGTGTCATCTGTACATCACAGGTTGTTAATAAGCCGTCCTCCAATCCTGATGCCACACTCTTCTTATAATCCAGCTTCTCTGATGATTTTCTCAGCATACAGACTAAACAAGTATGGTGAAAGGTTACCGCCCTGATGCACACCTTTTCTGGTTTAAAAAAAAATCATTTCATTGGGGACTCATACCACTCTTATCACAATCCATCCATCCATCCATCCATCCATCCATCCATCCATCCATCCATCCATTGTATCAAGCACATTTGTACATTTGTTGCCATCATCATTCTAAAAACATTTTCTTTCTACTTGAGCCCTACTTCAGCTCCTCATTTTTCGCCTCCCTCTCCACCACCCACCTTTCCTGATTTTAAACCATGTAGTATTCCCTTGTTTCGTTCCCACGACTGCCTCTTGATCTTCTTCTCAAGGCTATCCATATTTTTAATTTTATATTTTTATGATCCACACAGTCGAGTGCCTTTGCTTTGTTATAAAACACAAATAAACATCCTTTTCTGGTCTTCTCTGCTTTCAGCCAAGATCTGACATCAGCATTGATATCCCTTATACTCAGTATCTGGTGACACATAAGAGATCATCTTCGTCCTTAAGAAGTCAACAGTCTTTTTTAGATAAAAAGGATGCAAACAACTGGCCTGAACCTCTGGCAGCTCCCTGTCAATGTGCTGCTGCAACCATTGTTGGTGATTTTCAGCAGAATTGTACTTGCTTGTGATATCAATGATACTGTTCTATAATCTGTGTGTTCTGTTTCACCTTTCTTTGGAATAGGTACAAATGTGGATCTCTTCTAGGCAGTTGGCCAAGTAGTTGTCTTCCAATTTTCTGACAGATGAGTAAGTGCTTCCAATGCTTCATCAGCTTGTTGAAACATTTCAATTACTATTCTATAATTTCTTGGAGCCTTATTTTTAGCTAATGCTTTCAGTTCCTTCAGCACAGTTTAACTTCTTTCAATACCATTGGTTCTTTCTTATATGCTTCTTGAAATGGTTGAGTGTTGACTAGTTCTTTTTGGTATGGAGACTCTGTGTAGTCTTTCCTTCTTTTTGATGCTGCTTGCATCATTATATATTTTTTCCCCATAGAATCTTCCAGTGTTGCAGATTGAGGCTTGAATTGTTTCTTGAGTTCTTTCAGTTTAAGATATGCTGAGCATGTTCGTCCTTTTTGGTTTTCTAACTCTAGGTCTTTGCACTTTTCACTATAATATTTTACTTTGTCTTCTCAAGCTGTCCCTTGACGTTTTCTGTTCAGCTCTTTGACTTCATTATTTCTCCATTTACCATAGAGACTCTTCTGACATCCACTTTGATCTTTTCTTTCTTTTTAATGACCTTTTGCTTTCTTCAAGAATGATGTCCTTGATGTCACCCCACAGCTTTTCAGTTCTCTGTCATTCATGTGCATCGTGTCAGATCCAGTCTTGGATGTTCTGTTGATTCAGGTGGAATAGATTCAAGCTGATATTTTGGCTCTCATGGGCTTGTTTTCATTTTCTTCAGTTTCAGTGTGAACTTAAATATGAGCAATTGATGGTCAGTTCCATAGTTACCCCTTGACCTGGTTTAAGCTGCTGGTTTTGAGCTTCTGCATCTTCTCTTCCCATAGACATAGGCGGTTTGATTCCTGTGTATTCCACCTGGAGAAGTCCACGTGTCTGTCGCTGTTTGTGTTGTTGGAAAAAGGTATTGGCAGTGAAGAAGTCGTTGGTCTGCAAAATTGTATTGTGTGTTCTCCAGCTTCGTTTCTAGCACCAAGCTAGAATAGGGTACTATCTCCTCAAGCAATGTGTTAGGTTTTTAAAAAATTCTGTGTTTCCAGAAGATTATGTTGACGTTTGCTTCTTCTTTCTCTCAAAAAGACGAGATTTCTTTCTTTTTTTTTTTTTAAACATTTTATTAGGGGCTCATACAACTGTTATCGCAATCCATACACACATCAATTGTGTAAAGCGCATTTGTACATCATTCTCAAAAAATTTTCTCTCCACTTAAACCCCTGACATTAGGTCCTCATTTTTTCCCTTCCCTCCCCGCTCCCCCCTCCCTCATGAGCCCTTGATAGTTTATAAATTGGTATTTTGTCATATCTTGCCCTGTCCGACGTCTCCCTTCACCCACTTTTCGGTTGTCTGTCCCCCAGAGAGGAGGTCACATATAGTTCCTTGTAATCGGTTCCCTCTTTCCTACCCACTCTCCCTCTACCCTCCCTGTTTCTCCACTCACACCACTGGTCCTGTAGGGCTCATCTGCCCTGGATTCCCTGTATTTTCAGTTCCTATCTGTACCAGTGTACATCCTCTGGTCTAGCCACACTTGCAAGGTCGAATTCGAGTCATGGTAGTGGGAGCGGGGAGGAAGCATTTAGGAACTAGAGGAAAGTTGTATTTCTCATCGTTGTTACATCGCACCCTGACTGGCTCGTCTCCTCCCCGAAGACGAGATTTCTTAAAGGAGAAGGATTATCTTTTATTTGTGTCACCAAATACAGAGTATTATTTTTGACATGAAGAATTTATATACAGAAATTAATTATGAAAGAAATGAGTGATTGTGACATTTTAGGCTGCCTGGAGGAATGTGGCTCTGGGCTCTTGTGGGAGGCTTTGATGTGTCTGCAAATTATCTTTGCAGTTTTTCAAATGCTAACAAATTAAACATGCGAAATCTCCATTTGTGGGCAAGAGAAATGAAAGGGAAGGAAGATCAAGTTGTAAGAGATTCCCCAAGGCTAGCTGTGCCAGGACTATGTCACGTGGATAGATAGACTTCTACACACAGTGCCTTCTGTCTCCTTCACAGGCATCCCTGGCCCTCGATCTCAGATATCTACTGTTGCTAGAACACAAAATACCACAAGTGGATGGCTTTCATAAACAGAAATTCCTTCTCTCCCCGCTTAGGGGGTAGATGACCCAATTGAGGGTGCCAACTCTAGGGGAACGCTTTCTCTCTTGCTTTTGGGCGAAGGGCTTTATCTCCCTTCAGCATCTGTGGCCCCTGCGTTCTCCGCAGGCCTTGGCATTGGTTTTCCTGTGGTCTCGGGAGTTCTCCGTGCGGAGGCCTTGGATCCAAGGTTGTGCTGCGCTCCTGGCTCTTTCGTGGTGGTACTCGGGTTCCCGTTGGTCTTCCTGCTTCTTTCACCTTCCATCTCTTTAAGCTAAGAAAGAAGTGATGCAGGCCCCACTCCCAGGAAACTCTTGGCTCGAGAAATAGGGTCACCCTTGTAGTGCTGTCAGGAGCCCTGGTGCCATAACTGCAGGGTCCACCCAGCAGTTCACAGAAGAAAGATGAGGCTTTTTGTTCGCATCCAGTCTCACAGCCTCAGAAACCCTCAGCGGGAGTTCTGCTCGGTCCTGTTGGGCTTGCTGTGAGTCGGAATGGACTTGACGGTGTTGAGTTTGGATTTTGATGTTGTTGTTTGCTTGGTGGCACTGCTGGATAATTGTTGAGCTGCTAACTGCAAAGTCAGTGGTTCAAACCCACCAGCAACTCCTCAGGAAAACAATGAGACTACCAGGTTCTGTTAAGACTTACCACCTTGGAAACCCGGTCCAGGGTGGCTATGAGTCGGAATGGACTTGATGGCAGGTTGTGAGTGTGGTTGTCTTAAACACAGTTATGACCCTGGGCCCTGCACTGTGGATCGGGGAGTGTTCCCAGAGGAGAAAGCTGATGTGCATCTGGATGCAGGGTACACCCAGAATTGAGCATGTGGAGAGGGCAGCATGGAGGGTGCTCTGCAGGCCCAGAACAGGTCAGAGTGGGCGAGCGCTCTCCCATGAAGATGCAGTAATGGTGGCAGACGCATATCTGCCTCCTGTGACCTGGTGCTTGCTTTGAGATAGGAAAGGGCTGCAGGAAGTGGCTGACTCTTCACAAGGGTGACACCCCCCCCCCCCTAATGCCTGGGCAAGACATTCTCTCAATAACTGTCAACTAGCATCAGTGGGGTGGGGTGCTGGCAACCTCACTGCCCCCCCCCCCCATCACGGCTGCCCAGGGCACAGGGGAGGCCACGGGTTGGGCTGCTTACTTGCGTTGCTTCCATTCACAAATAGTTGGAGGTCTCCATTTTCAGGATTTCAATCAGAAAATAACAAATGCCCAAAGACGTACTTGTCTTCAAGCTGTCTTTGTTTGCAAGCACTTTCAGCCCGTTCAGTGTGAGGTGCATGTAGACAAAAATCAAGAATGGTCCTGATTCCAAGGAAGTCGTAGAATCTGTGCTCCTGGACATGCGCATTCAGAGCTGGCCGGTGTGTGTGGGACTGCAAGCACGTCTCTCTGATATGCGTGGTATGCAGTAGGGAGCGGCTCGGCCATTCCAGTAGATTCCAAGAAAAGACCATTTCAGCGGAACAGACCTTGAGGGACAGCAGAGTCCATGGGGAATGAGAGGGCTCCTTCAGTGGCAGAGGCCTGCGCACAGCCCTTTGACAGCTGAAGAATAACGGGTGATTCATGCCGAACGTGGAGGCTTTTGGTAACGTGGGCAGGTCCTGACATCCTACAGTGAGGTTTAGCTGGAAGACGTGTATTTGTTTAAAACCGTATTCATGGCAGAGGCTTTGCGCTGTTTCCCAGTAGCTGTTTCCTCCTTTGTTGCAACCACCGTGGAGCGACTTTGTATGCTTCGCTGGACCCCTCAGAGCTCTACTCAGACCCTTCCTTCTAGTCCTTTACGGTGCACGCAGAGTTCCTGATTGGTTGTTTCTCTTCTGATCCATGCTTTCTCTTGCTATAAAGATCATCATGAGGACAGTTGGCAAAATCTCTTGTGCTGTTACCAATTTCCTAATTCTGATCATTGTTGCATAATTATGTAGAGGACTAACTTTTAAGCAATATGCACTGAAACATTAAAAGGTCTATATCATGTTTGCAGCTATAAATGGTTCAGGAAGAGTTTGTTTTTTTTACCCCTACACACATTATTTATTTATTTGTTATTAAATACTTTTATTGGGGGCTCATACCTCTCATCACAATCCGTACATTCTTCCATTGTGTCAAGTATATTTGTACATATGCTGCCGTCATCATTTTCAAAGCATTTTCTTTCTACTTGAGCCCTTGGTATCAGCTCCTCATTTTTCTCCCTCCCTCCCCTGCCTACCCTCCCTCATGAAACCTTGATAAATTATAGATTATTATTTTCATATCTTACATCATCCTCTGTCACCCTTCACCCACTTTTGTTGTTCGCCCCCCTGGGAGGGGGTTATATGTTGATTCTTGTGATTGATTCCCTGCTTTTGCCCCACCTTCCCCTTATCCCCCTGGTATCTCTAGTCTCATTGTTGGTCCTGAGGGGCTTATCTATCCTGGATTCCCTGTGTGTTCGGGCTCTTATCTGTAGCAGTGTGCATGTTCAGGTCTAATCTGATTTGTAAGGTAGGATTGAGGTCATGATAGTGGGGGGAGGAAGCACTAAAGAACCAGAGCAGCGGTTCTCAACCTGTGGGTTGTGACCCCTTTGGGGGTCAAACGACCCTTTCACAGGGGTTGCCTAAGACCACGGGAAAACACATCTTTCTGATGGTCTTAGGATCCGAGACACCAAGACACCGCTTCTCTACCAGTCTCTAGGTGGGTCTGCCCACATGCAGATATGCCCACCTAGGAGTGCCTGGCGTGAAGACTTACCCATGCTACACCAGGCTTCAAGACAAAATTTCATTTATTTGTAATTAGAAATAAATATTTCTTAATATTTAATTACAGTGAACCCTCGTTTATCGCGGTTAATTGGTTCTAGACCCTACCGTGATAAATGAAATTCCGCGAAGTAGGATTCCTTATTTGTAAATCAAATATTTTCTTA